>NW_011499926.1:507770-584970 GCF_000495115.2 Populus euphratica | reverse complement strand
CTCTCTCCCTCTATATATATATATATATATATATATATATATATATATATATAATTAAAATTCATCATCATGAATTCATCCATTGATTCCCATGGCTGAACACCATTCACCATGCCCATTGTTTAGACACACCTCATTATCGGCTCTCATCTGCTGGCAATATTCTCATAAGATTTTGGTGTGTCTATATATGTATTGGTATTTTAAGTTAAATGATGGAGACTGGCTATTTAATATTGTGTATCTACTTTACTTTTGTGTGTGAGTGCATTTTAAAAATATATTTCGTATAAAAAAATATTAAATTGATTTATTTTAGTATTTTATGATAATCTTAATTTGCAACGTGCTGATGTTGAAAAAAATATTTTAATATATTTTTAAAAATATTTATATAGAAATACTTGAGATTTGAAAATAAGGACAAAGAAAGGATTTTGAAATATTTCGAGACATTTTTTTAAAAAATTATTATTTATATCTATGGTATATATTCTTGAGTGTTTTTTTGGATATTTTAAAAAATAAAAAATATATAAAATACATAAAATATCCAAGATAATATAAAATTTAGTATTGGTGAACATGAAAACATACGAAAGATATATATTAAATTATAACTAAAAACTAAAATATTAACACTCATATAATAAAAAAATAGTGTGTTATTTTTTCTATTTTTTGTTTTTATTATGTAGTTTTTTGTTTTTTGAAAATCTATATTCCTAGTATATTTTCATTTTAAAAAAACATAAATTATTTCTATTTATATCTTTTGGATGATGTTATTTATGGCTACCTCATTAAAAGTATGTGTGAGTATACACACGCGATACATGCTTATTCTTCATTACTTTTTTTTTATATATATATATTGGTTATTAAATTAAACAATTTGAATATAGCATGATTGTTAAATTCAAATTACCTGGAATTATTATGATTCTAGATTTAAATTGCTTGGATATAGAATTGTTATTAGACCTAAGTACCTTGGATTGAAATTAAGAAATGCTATTTTTTTTTCTAAACTAGATTCCAATTATTTTCTTTCTTTTCTCACCCATCAATACTTGAATTTGATATTATTGTCAAACCTAAAATACTTAAATTCTTTGTGGTTGTGAGATCCAAAAAACTTATATTTGATATCAATGTTAAACTTAATTATAATGACTGAAATCTGAATATACATCATTTGACGTATTTTTTTTTTAAAAAAAATTATTGAGATAAATGGCATGTTATTTGCACCATTATTAAACAAATAAACAATAAAATTCTAAGCAATTTGGGTATGATAAATATATTTTATTTAACAAACAATAAATAAAAATAACAATTATATACTTTTGTTGTAAAAACAAAAAATAATATAAATAACAAATCATCAACAGCAATTATATCATACCATGTAAAACAATACAATTACGCATCTAATAAGATAATATATAATTAAATTTGACTACCGTGAAACATTACCCACGCTTTTTTTTAATGGTACGAGTGTCCATTCCATTACCCTTCTAGGACTAATTTGAATTTTTTTCAAAATCTCAGTATTATTATCTATAATGAAACATAAGAAAGTAAATAATAAAATGGTATACAATGAAATAACTACGCGATTTTTATACATATATTAAAAAATATTTTACTTTTTTATAAACTAATTAGATACAAATAATTAATCCAAGACTTGATTATAAATAACTTCCTCTGTAGGAAAATTATTTCAAAAGAAAACAAAAGAAAGCCTCTCACCAACAGCCCATTGTAGTCACTAGTTCCGCACTTCCTCTGGGAAAGTCCAATTTACAGTCATCTGGTGTCCTCATTTAATCCACTACAACCATTCTCGCCAAACGCAAGTTACATTCATCCTCAACTATCTCCCTCCCTCTTCTTCCACCATGGGTAAAAGAACCGAACCTTTACTGTCTAAACCTCAATAAAATCCAGAAAGGATGTCACTTTTATTCCCAACTCTATCAATACCCTCTTGGGATTCTTCAACTTCTAGACCCATTTCTCCATGTTCGAGTTCTCCCAAAGACCCTCCTTCTAGCTTGCAGGTCAATGAGATTTTGCACTATAAAGTACTGAACCTTTTGTGATTCTATAAGTGCCCTTTTGAATATATTACTAAGTTTGTTGATTTCTGGCGGTTTATGTTAGCTTGTGACAAGGAATTTTGGAGGAGGTGGTTTATGTAGAAGGTTTTGTGGGTTAAAGCTATGGACGACACAGAGATTCAATATTTGGCAAATGAATAGGAAGTCTGGACCTTTGAAGGAGTTCATGACTCCAAAAAATCAAAATTTTCCCAATGGTTAGTAATAGTTCATTGTTAATAGTGATTTTTATTACTTACAAGTGTAAACGTGTGGGTTAATTTCAGAGGAGTTTGTGGTGAAAGATCGTGCTTCGAGTGTTAGTGATTCATTATAGTGATAGTCTGTGTGTAATTAATCGAAAAGAGGAAAATGGAAGTAAGTTTTTGTTGTGATGAAGATTCATTGTTACTAACATGTATTTGTGTATGGATTTTAGTTGAATTTGTAGTAAAGGTTTGTTTTTCGACTGTAGATTCCACTGAAGATTGTGTGCGTGACAGTTTGTGTATTGAGTGTTGCTTCATGGTTAATGATTTATTATATTGAAAGTCTGTGTTTTGTTGTGATGATTACTACCAAAAGGGTGCGCACCTGTGTGTGTCCATTTGAGTTGAATTTGTTGTCAAAATGTGTTTTCTGAGTGTCGATTCTGATCAAGAGACAAAAAGAACTTCGGAACCTGAAGAAAGTTCTTGCATGAGCTCCAACCTGATTCCTTCGCAAATGTAGTGCCTTTGCCAAGTCATTCCTTGAATTATCCGACTGAGGGTGGTAGAGGACCTTCTCTCTGCATTGCAGTCATTAGCAACTGGTGAGCTAGCAAAGGGGGAAATTTTTCAAGCATTATTTGCTCTGTATTATAATGGATTTCTATCTGAGGTGAGGTTTACTCTGATGTCAATACTCAACGTTTCTTTGTGTACATTCCCTTTTTTTGTACATGTATCTGGTAAGCTCGGTATGTGGATATACTTCAATCATAAAGGGAAAGTGGAAATACATGAATTAGCGAAATTAGCTAGTCTCCAGTATGTTGTGTTCATATCCCTTTACACTGGTTTACTTTTGTATTTACTCTTAGTTTGAGTAGTTTTATGGATGCAGGATGCTGGTATCTTTGGTTATTCAAGAAAGAATTTGATGGCTGAAGATCTCAGATCCATAACAGCTTCAACTTTGACTTGTCGCATTGGTCACCAGTATGGTTCTCTTATCACCTTACGAGTTTTCAATCAATAATTTTATTGAATTATGTGGTAGAATGGTCAAAATGAGCAAGCATTTCTATATATGGCTGGCACAAGAAGATGCTTCCAATTAACATTGATCCACAATCATGCCAAAGAAAACTCAATCTTTCTGAACCTCCCTGTGAAATGACTAAAACAAATATAGCGGGTCGCTTATCAATAAAATCTCACAGCTTTAGTTAACAAGGGCATTGCGTACGGAGAATATCTGATATTTATTCCTGGGCCTGTCAATTGCGTTGTTAATACTACCCACAACAATGCTCATTAAAAAAATTCTGTAAAATGAAGTAAATGCTAAAAGTAAGAATATAAATTATTGAATGTATGCTAATGTCTTATGGTTATTCCTGTATCACAGGTTCTCAACTTTGCAATAATCATCAATTTTTGGAAATGTTTCAGGCAGAACTGTGGGGACAAATGGAGGCTTTCCATAGCAGAATTTACAGTCTTAAAGGACGTTATGATAACTGAGAGAGGATTTCAAAGCTAAAGGCCAGAATGGAGCAGATTGAGGTATACTTTTACTGGCACATGCTTAAATATTAAAATTGCTTTCTGACTAGGTGGGGTTTTTGTTGACTGTAAAATAGAGTAGCTGGATTAATTGATAACTGATTCTGTAATAGCACACCAATGCAGGTGGGATCTAAAGCAAACAGGAACACTACCTTTCTGTGTCACAAGAAGCACTCCGTGATGTTGCATCCTGTCTAGCTGATAATACCCTAACACTGAAGAGCTGGAATCGAATAATATTTGTGAAACCTTTTGGGTTTGATGCACTGTCTTCTCACCAATTCACAAGGTCTTCTCTCTAAGTGTGATGAGAAATAATTATACAAGTGTCAGTTGACGTTAGCTATATCTGTTCCGTGTGTGCGCAATATTTGTTCAGTAAGCACATTTTCTTTTGTAGCTATTCACTTCAGTTGATTGGAATATGACTTAAATTTTGTGCACATCAGGATAGATCATCTGTTAAGAAGGAACCTCATTGATAACCTCACAGTGGTGAGGTTCTCTAGTCTGGTCTTGGAGCCATTATGAAGCTGAACTTAATGTACACAGTATGCAGGTGAGTTTATGTATTTTATTAATCTGTGCTGCATTCTATGATGTGGCAAACCTTAAATACACCACCTGCAATATACCGCTCAGTCACTGAAACATTGCATGATATTTCAGATCATTTTATCAGAAGACTTCGTCTTGCACACATGTTCTGTGGAACTTCTATGATAATTTATGTAGAAGATCAAAATTTGGCACTAAAAAAACCCAAGATACTTCGATTATGAGATTGCCTGATTTCTCCATGGCTCATCATTGTTTTCAAATTTGAATATGAAGATTCAAGAATCCAAACTCAGCTCTTGAATTCTGTGCTGAATGAAACTAGAGAACAAGGGAATTGTGCGGGGTATTTATATGCACATAGACACATGCATTGTGTTAGTTCTTCTATCTATGTGATAGTTACTAGGGGGAGGAAATGGTGTACCATTTGCTTACACTATATTGAATTTTCTGACCATGATGAACTACATGAGGCAGAGTGGAGATACGTGTACATTTCCATTATGTCCCCGAGAACCTTTATTGTAAACGTGTCAAAGTACATATTGATCTGGCTACTAATGAGATGATCCTGAGTGATGCACCTAATGAAGCTATTCTGGTAAAGATTAATAATAAGATTCCAGGACTTGGCTTGCAGTTGGATGCTTCTGAACTCAATTTGCTGTACAAGGACAAGCAAGCACTTTCACGTTACAAGACATGTTCTGTCTAAATTCACATTTCCAAGTGAAGCCAATTCAGCACCCACCTTGTTCTATAATTTGACGTCTGGCTTTTTCTTTATTTTAATTCCTTAGGTATAATGCGGAGGTTCCTGAGTCATATGAGCATCTTCTTGATTTCATTGATGGGAGCGTTGAGCTTGCTGCTGCATGGAATATTCTAACTCCAACTCCACAGGAGATAGACAAGAAACGTACGACGCCAGAACTCTATGAACTGGGAGGTAGAGGTCCAATTGTACCATATTATCTTTATGAAAAATATCAGGTTCGGTGGGTTGGTGGACAACTGAAGCTTGTTGAAGGCTTCGAATCTGATGTTTGAGAACAACCACATGCATGATAGGCATTATGAAATAGTCATTCCGTCTCCAGGACCACAAGAAATAAATAACTGTATATATGTTTAGCGTGTAAAATTATTCTGATTTACTGAAATGTTCAGCTAACATGTTCCCTGTTTGATTCTGTTACCAGAGTCCAGCTGCCTTAACTAGCAAAATAATGGCCTGCTGAGGGTGATTGAAGCTTCTTATGGGAGCTTCAAATCACCATACAATCACGGAGAAAAGCTTTGGAGATCCCCATCAATTTCTTTTTCCTTACAATTTCCAAAGTAAGATTCAGTTCTATGTTGTTGACAAACAATGAACTTCAATCACACGCTTCTGTATCATACAATATCATGACATGCTCAACTGTCAGAACTTGAGTTGTGTTTTACACATTAACCCTGGATACCATGCTGTTGTGCATCAGTAGCAGAATCTACTTTCCTGTCAATAAAGTTGAATGCCAGTGATCATGGGGCTCTGGATTTGCCAGCTTGTGGCCCTTAATAAAGATATTTCTGTGAACACAGCTTATCTATTGATGGAACTTGATGTTTAAAATTTCAGCAAGAATAATGTGAATTGTGGTCCCACCTGATATCGAAAGTATCTTATTTGTGCATTAAGTTTGGTTGACTCCACTGAAGACCTAGTTCACTTACTCTAGTTTAAACTTGGCTAAATATTTATTACAGCTCTGGCTAGTTAGGTAGGTAATTACTACTTAAATCCAAAGTTCACCATCCATTGCCCATGTGAATAAAAAGCTCAGTCATAGTGGTCCAACTGCCATATTTTGAATCTATTCATGTCAGACAATCTCCATCCAGTATAATGTCTTCATCTTACAAAAGCAGGTGGAAGCTGCTTACAAGGGAAGTTGTTGCTTTTACCCCCCAACTCTGTGGTTGTTAAGCAGCTTGTACAGCAGGCCGAACAGACTTTCAGCTTTGCTTCGTTGAAATATGAAAGAACCTCGAGCCCAACTTTTCAATTTGCTACAAATTACATGTCATTGTGAAGCTCCACTTGGAGGATGACAACCATAAATTGTACCTTAAACTAGTATGAGATCATCAATATGACATCACGATGACAAAATACAATTGATTAATTGCTAGAGTGATAGAGTCTGCTATGAACATAGAACAAGTAATGAAGGAAACCAGACGGCAGAGAAATTAGTTTTGTAAGGTGTCAATTAAATACAGGCCATAAAAGTATACCAAAAGGAACCACCAATGCATATATTCTCACAAAAATGTCAGGCTGGCCCTCTAGGAAGACTCCAAAATGACAATATGTCATGGTGCTTGCATCACCTTTATTCGGTATGCTACACAGCATCACGGGCAGCAGCCAGTGACCTTATTAGCCATTATTCTTTTCCATCCATAGTATCCACTCCATCTACAGCCAATCATTCCTGAAGAGAATCGAGGACTCACTACGGTTTTTATCTGTTTTTGCAAGAAATCAAATCAAAATTTCATTACGCTTATTGGTGGGCTAATTTTTAAATCAGCTTTTGTACATTGAAACTAAAGTCTGCACCAATCAAGTCTTAAACAATTATTTATATATGGAGGGATGCTTTCACAATATTCAAATCAAAAATGAAAAGCCAAGCCCGTTTCTGTAAAAGAATTCTTGTGATACCTGCACTACATTATGGTGACTCTGTACAAAGAGTCAACTAACACGGTTTCTAGAGTGGTCATAGTGCGAGTCTAGTATGTGGTTTGGTTTAACCCATCAAACTACAATAACCCATACTACAATAAGAGATACTCTATGGTCTACTGCTTATGCTTCTCTCTTTGATATTTTTTTATTTGTAGGAGGAAATAGCTTGCTAGCTTGGCATGGAGAGGGAAGCAAAGAAGAGGAAGACGGAGTATGTTGAAGAAGAAGAAAAGGGAAAGGAAGATGATGATGATGAAGAAGAAGAAGAAGAAGAAGAGAAGATGGAGAAGTTCTTTGCTTTGCTGAGAAGTACAAAACAAATGCATGATCAGATAAGAAGAAACTCAAATAGAATATTTAAAGAGAAAGAGGAGATCAGGAAAGTTGGAGAAGAGAAGGTTAGTGTGGCTTGGAATCCATCATTTCTGCCAGAAGACTTCTTGGAGGATGGCAAGGATGGTCAGGCAGCAGCCGGTCCTTCCAAGAGAAAGGAAGAAGAGAAAAAGGACGAGGGAGAAGAAGGCACTGGCTTGGACCTAAAACTTTCTTTGTAGAGGGGAGCTGGCCTCCTCCCCCAACTCCCTTTTCTCTTCTTGCATGTTGAGAAGCTTTCACAATGAAAGGTCGAGCGCTACAATAAGTAACAGCAATACTGGGCAGCATTTCCATGATGTGCTGAGTTTATCGAAAACATATTATGTATGCTGACGTCTCTCTGGCTTGTTTGGGTCTCTATATATGAGGTAATTGAGTTTTTTTTTTTTAAGTTTATGTTCTTACACAAGTGATGGGATAACCTCACTGTTTGAAGCGGACACAAGAAGTCATGTAAACACTTGTTCGACGAGAACTCATGCTGTATTTTTTAAATATGATTAGTGCATTGATTCTAAAAAAAATACAAGGGTAGTACGCCATGCACTTCTCCTGCAATACTTCTTCAATTCACATCTGTTGATCTTCAAGAGTAGTTACCAACCCTTTTTGCCATGGATAGAGCTGGTTTGGTTGGAGCAGATAGACTCGCCTATTGTAGAGCATTTGATATCACATACAAGGCTCCATCTGATGAAGCTGAGCTGATGCGCATTGTTGCTACAGCGGCAGCCATAGATGACACAGAACCAGCTGCTTCAGGTTCCCAAGGGCAATGGAATTGGAACAATTCTCTCCCCGAACAACAAAGTAACCGCACCGGAGGTCAGAAACGTGAAATGGGGTAATTGTCTCTGGTACAGATCTTATCAGGCAATTGGCTAAAGAGCATGAGATGCTAATAATTACTGTGGAAGACGGTTATATCGAAATGTATCTGACCTACATCCAAATGGTGTGTGCTTGATTTCTTGTCACAAAATAACAGAAGAAGAAGAATTGTTTGAGTAACTTGTCAACATTGTAATTTTACATGTAGCAATATCTAATTTTAGAATCCAGAGAATTGTCATGATAGTAATTTAAGGAAGATTAGCTAGAAAGTGCATGTATCTCAGCCTAGAAGGTGCAGCTTTACCTATTCTTTTATCGTCACTGCATCAGACCACTATTTAACCTTAGTATGAACAGAAGTAATCTTTGCAATCTTGTTTGTTTCCAAAGAAATCATGCTTCTCATTGTTAGAGATGATCGTTGTTTTCGCCAATTTCATGGTGGAACTCGCTGCTGTGCAGGCTATTAATGGTGACTGATTCTGAGTGACTACTCTGTTGTGATACGTTGCCTTGCTCATCATGTTGTGTTAAGTCACAAGATATATAGGCTAATTATTAGAAAGCCATGACTAAAGGCTTTGAAACTGGAAAGATTTAGAAGGGATGCATTCATCATTCTAGAATTGTATCCAGTTCAACTGTCAAGCCTAACAATCCATTGGGTTGCATATAAGAAAGAGCCCTCCAGAAACTGATGGCCCATTTGGTAACCAGAAACATGAAGGTAGGAATGGAGTTCGGGAAATCATGAAGTTGATGAAACGAGGACTGCTACTCCATCTTTGAGGAGAAGCAACATTTCTTGCTGGCACAAGATTCCAATTCAGGACGCGACATTGTATCGAAATCCTCAGTGAACATGTTAAATCTCAAAATCGAGGTTGCGCATGGGATATATAGCATCATAGTCTCTTTGAAAGAATTGGCTCTAGGATTCAATGTGGAGTTACATTTCGTCCTGCAAGACAGTGCCAAAGAAAAGAATAGAAGCTCCCTTGGTAGTTGTCTACACATTATTTTTTATGTTTTACATGATTTATTATATAAACAAAAGGGACTAAAAACATAAAACACCATGTAACCTTTATGTAACACATAGAAGAAGAAACCAAGAATAAATCTTTACAGATAACTAATTAAATGTTATTAAATGTATAATTTGTAGTTTTATCAAGTGGGTCTGTAATCTTTATCAAACTATATATAACTCTGTTTCACAGTTGAAGTGATACGACAATCAAAATCACAGGCACAGATTAATTCATGAAAACATTTTCTTCTTTTTCCCGCCAATTTTCAACTGCTAAACAGACAAAACCCTTTTCTTTAACAACCCAAAACCCACAACTTTCCCCAAAATTCACAGCCCTAACAGAAGACTTGTGTAATAAAATTTTGGACGAAAACCCAGATGCCAAAACACTTAAAAAGCTCCATTCCAAGATTTTCATTGACCTAAACCTTCACCCAAACCCTTCACTTGGCATCAAATTAATGAGGGCTTATGCCGCTTGTGGTGAACCATGTTACACACGCCACATATTTGATGAAATTACTGACAAAAATGTTGTGTTCTTTAATGTCATGATTAGAAGCTATGTTAACAATGGTTTATACCAAGATGCTTTACTTGTTTTCAAAACCATGGCTAATCAGGGGTTTTATCCTGATAATTATACTTATCCTTGTGTGTTAAAGGCGTGTTCGGTGTCTGGGAATTTGTGGGTTGGCTTGCAAATTCATGGTGCTGTTGTGAAACTTGGGCTTGATATGAATCTTTATATTGGGAATGGGTTAGTTTCCATGTATGGGAAATGTAAGTGTTCGGATGCGGCAAGGCGAGTTCTGGATGAGATGCCAGGGAGGGATATGATTTCTTGGAATTCGATGGTTGCTGGGTATGCACAAAATGGGAGGTTTAATGATGCATTGAAACTTTGTAGGGAAATGGAGGATTTGAAGCTAAAACCTGATGCTGGCACATTGGGAAGTCTCTTGCCAGCTGTGACGAACACATCTTGTGATAATGTTTTGTATGTTAAGGACATGTTTGTGAAGCTGAAAGAAAAGAGTTTGATTTCTTGGAACGTGATGATAGCAGTGTATGTGAATAATGGTATGCCTAATGAAGCAGTGGACTTATATTTGCAGATGCAAGTGCATGGGGTTGAACCCGATGCTGTCTCTATTTCTAGTGTGCTTCCTGCTTGTGGGGACCTTTCAGCTGCGGTGTTAGGAAGCCGAATCCATGAATATGTTGAAAGGAAGAAGCTTCGGCCAAATTTATTATTGGAGAATGCATTGATTGATATGTATGCAAAATGTGGATGCTTAAAGGAAGCAAGGGCAGTATTTGATCAAATGATGTTTCGGGATGTTGTGTCATGGACTTCTATGATCTCTGCTTACGGCATGAGTGGACAAGGTAAGGATGCTGTTGCTCTCTTTAAAAAGATGAGGGACTCAGGTTTTACTCCAGATTGGATTGCTTTTGTTTCTGTTCTAGCAGCCTGCAGTCATGCAGGATTGGTTGACGAGGGGAGGTATTGCTTTAATCTAATGGCTGAGTATGGGATAACTCCAGGGATAGAACACTATAATTGCATGGTAGATCTATTGGGACGTGCTGGGAAAATAGATGAGGCCTATCATTTGACCAGACAGATGCCAATGGAGCCTAACGAAAGAGTTTGGGGGTCTCTGTTGAGTGCTTGTCGGGTTTACTCTAACATGAATATTGCACTTTTGGCTGCTGACCACCTGTTCCAGTTAGCTCCTGAACAGTCAGGGTATTATGTGTTGTTATCCAACATTTATGCAAAGGCTGGAAGATGGCAAGATGTGGAAACGGTTAGGTCAATCATGAACAGCAAGGGAGTCAAAAAAATTCCAGGCAATAGCAATGTTGAGATCAACGATCATGTTTACACCTTTCTTGCTGGTGACCAGTCTCATACTCAATCAAAGGAGATCTACAAGGCGTTAGATGTATTAGTTGGAAGAATGAAAGAATTAGGTTACATGCCTGAAACTGATTCTGCTCTTCACGATGTGGAAGAGGAGGACAAAGAATGCCATCTAGCAGTTCATAGTGAGAAGCTGGCAATTGTGTTTGCCATTCTGAATACAAACCCTGGAAGCACAATCAGAATTACCAAGAATATTCGTGTTTGTGGGGATTGCCATGTTGCTACGAAGCTTATATCCAAGATCGTTGAACGAGAGATCATCATTAGAGATACTCATCGTTTTCACCATTTTCGTGATGGGGTTTGCTCCTGTGGGGACTATTGGTAACTGATGCTGAGCATTGCAAGTCAGAAACATAATCTGACATGATAAAGGACAGTTCTGAATTGTGATTATAATCATCTATCTTAGATTATATCGCGGATTAGGATTATTTTTATTAGTGTTGCACTTTTAAGGCTATGAATAGAAGGTGTATTGAGAATGTATAAAGCCATAAGAAATATAAAATATCTTACACCTTTAAACTTTTCTAACCTATTTCTCTTTTTAGCTTTCGAGGGTGATTGGAAGTTCTTTTTAGCTTTTGAGGATAATTAAAAGTACAATAGTAATTATTTTTTAAAGTATTTTTTATTTAAAAATATATTAAAATAATATTTTTTATTTTTTAAAAATTCATTTTAACATCAATCCATCAAAATAATCTAAAAATATTAAAAATATATTAATTTAAAATTAAAAAATATAAAAATTTAATTTTTTTAAAAACACTGACCACTCACAAAGCCAAAGCCACAACTTCAACGTTGAAACTGGAAAGAGTAGGTGGCAATGCATGTAGCATTCTAGATTTCTAGTTCAGATTTCAAGCCTTAACAATCCATCAAATGGCTCAAATTTGATAATTCAAGTGTCAATTTAAGAAAGTTGAAGTTATTCAGGGCAAGAGATAGAGCATACAATGCAAGAGTTTTCAAGAACTGATGGTCCATTTGGTTTACCAGAAACAAGAATCCAAGAAGGGAAATCAGCAAGCCAGAGTGGATCACGAAGAAAATAGAATGGCATATTGTATTCCATGTTTGTGCCTTGCTACCTTTTGAGAGTCTTGACATTTTTTATTATGAGATAGGATTTCATATTCCAATTTGAGAAGGGTAAAATTCCACCGAGTTGTCGACAAAAACCCTTTCTGGAGCAATATTGAAAGCACCAATTGGTGGAGGTAGAAGCTATGTAATGTGTACAATGAATAAAGATAATAGCGAACTGAAATCTTATTCATTCACATAGTAAACTGGCATTCAAGAACCTTTCAGTCAGTTGCCAAACCTTTTGGGAAAGGTCGAAGAAAGTACATGAGAAGTCTTTGAGCAACCAATTAGCACACTTTTTTTCATTCACCATACACCCATTCGTTTATTAGAACATTTCGATACAAGCATCCATCTTAACAATAGTCATCCATTACTGTACAAGCTTAAATGCTTGTGGAGATTAAGAGCAAGATGGATGATAAAAGATATTACTAATACAAAGAAGCAAGTACCTCCAACAAGGAAGCAGCAAATTGCATTTGCGTCTCCTCATCTATGGTCAAGAACAGAGGTACATGCACAAAGAGAGACTTTGTCCCATTTTGCTCTGCGAACCGAAGTGAATGGTAGTAAACATAATTGCATACAAAGCGGCCTGCATCATCAGATGTCATCACCTCATAGCCTTTCTTTTTCAAGATCTTTGTGAGCTCCTCAACAGGAAGAGTGGTCTGTGAGCATTGAGAAGAAGAAACCCTTATATAAAGTGCAACAGAACAAAGGCAACAAAAATAAAATGCATCCAACGATATCTCTACATCCTACCTAAAAACAGAATTAGAACCTAGTACAGTATTTTTCACGGCAAAACGTCCTAGACAAAGAAAAGCAAAGAAGCTACAAGCAGAGAGGATAGTTCTCTCTTCATTTCATTTGCTTAGCCTGGCTCTGAAAGGGTAACTCCCACATAATAAAATAGATTCTAGTTTACATAATTTAATGGTATAGTTATTAGCTTCCCCTGATCCAATTTCTCTTCTTAATGGCAAAGAAATTGCAAAGAAAAGAAATATTGGGATCCATAAACTGATGGGTGACATGATCCAAATTACTGCCACAGGAAATTTCTTGATGTTTACGTTGCCTTTGACAATTTGAATTAGTATCTGAACAGTTTAAGATGTGATTGTCCCAAGAAACAGATGGACAACAAAAAAGTGCACCTAAAAAATCAATCGCATAGTTCAGATACTTCCTATTAGCATAAATTGTGTGGTATCAAGTCATGTCAGCTTTCAAACTGAAGAAAGTAGCACAGAGGCTTCCAATGAAAGAAGAAGAGCCAGTTTCTATTGAGCACCAAATCAATAGCATAGAGGCTTTACGCCACCAAATACCTTTGCTTTACAAGTAAAGGAACACTGGAAAGAAAGGAGAACTGGCCATGGAATATTCTGCTACTTTGGTGCCATTAAAAAGATAGGATGTAATGTAAAACAAGGAGCATTGGATACCAAAAAAAGGGTCCAACCCCAAAGAGAAGAAAAAAACCGAAATCATAATAAGATGCAATAAAAAAAGCACTAACAAATTGATTATTTCTATTTGCCAGGCGACATAGCATCAACTTTTTGAAAAATGAAGGAAAAGAAAAGGTAAATTGAAACCCAAATATACCTCTCGAACTCGTGAAATTCCACCATCTGAAGGAATGATGGGTACTTTCTGCAAACCAAAATAATGGAACTCTAAAAACACCCAAAAAAAAAAACCCTCAAAATCACTAAAAGAAAAGACCTTAATGATTTGTCTTACCTGTGGCTTCCATCCCAATTCATCTGGACAGCGAAAAGTAGCTTCATTGACAGCTTGATGCTCAATGGCAAATCTTGTTGCCCCGCTATTGACCCCAAAGTGTAGCTGAATGAATCATTTGCAAAAACAGTATCGAGTGGCACGCAGAAAACATAAGATGTTGGAAGGAGTCAGACAAGCAATATACATGAAGCTGAGATATGAAAGAAAAGATATATGGATGATACCCAAATGACTCTTCCAGGACTTGAGGATTCAGAATCCTTCGAGTTTATGGAAGATTGAAATATTTGGTAAAGTGGAGCGACCGCTCCTTGTCCTGCAGTCTCAAGAACACTGCAACTCCCCAGAATCACGCCTTTTGGCATGCCCTTCTTCTTCATGTACTCTTTTATATTACCAACAATTGTCTCAGTTGGATTCTCAGCAACTCCATGGAATTTCTTGAATCCAGTCACATGGACTGTTACAGCTGGAGGCCCTTCAGACCCCATTACCAATTCACTTTATCAAGATTTACTTGATCGAAAAGGTACTATAGCATGAAAATTAGATTGAAATCCAAACACCTGCATGATTCAACAAAAAATCAGGCTCATCAGCCTCGCAATTAGACTCGGTTAGGGATAATAGAACATAGAACTACTACAATTCCAATCATTAACATTCAAAGAAAATTACAATGCCCTTATCCCTTGTTATAGTCAGTGACAAAACAAAAACAAACTCGCTCCTTAGACCTAAAATCCTATCAAATTTGGCTTAAAAATTACAGAAAATACATCTGCAGACATAATTTAGCTATCATGGCAATGAATTTCAATAATAGAAACACTAAATGACTGGACCCTGAACAATTCTACTCTTGATGAAACAAAATTTCACGACTTTCTGCAACTTTATATGGAGAAATTGACAATCCAAGTACTATACTGACGGAACCAATAGCCTCAATTCAAGATAAAACACAACAAAGGAGTAAAGTTTACGTCTTTGTTGATCAAAGGAACAATAAACAACGAAAAACATCAGAATTAAAAAAAAAAAAAAAAAACTAATAACATATCTTAAGATTCTGCAGATGAATCTGATAATCTAATCCAGAATCATTTAAGTACACAGCTCAAAAAGATCACACCTTTGAAAGAAAAAACACAACCCCAGATGAAATAAACGACTGTAAATCCAGCTGTACTCAAAATTCAAGTTGGTACACAATCAGGAAACAACTGATCAAGGACCACCCAGATGACCATATATATCAGGAAAATAATCAAAACCCAGAAATCGATAAAAACAAAAGGGACCAAAAGCATCTATCTTGAAATTCAAAAAGAAGAAAAAGATGAGACCTTTCCTAAATTTTCTTACCTGTAATCTTCAAAAGAAGGAAAGTAAGAGAGGAAAGATAAAAAGGATAATAAGTGACTCAACCACCACTTATCTATTGAAAAAAGTTGATTTAACACTAATGACGAACTGATTAAGATTCCAATCAATTTATAAGAAGAGAGAGAGGGAGAGAGAGACAAAGGAGTTGAAAAATATTTTTTTCTTGATAGGTATTAAAAATATTATTATTATAATAAAGAATGTGGTTTTATCGGAGAAGGTTCACTTAAAAAAACAAAATATTTAAGGTAAATAAAAATAATAATACAACAAAAACTACATGTAATTTAGGTATTTTTTATTATTTATTTATATCATTATGGTAGTAAAATATAGGAGTTACCTTTGTTACACATATAGAGAAATGAAAAGCATAACATTTACCGTTGGATTAATAACGTATTTGAAAACGTGATTAAAATTATATTTTTTAATATTAGTATGTAGAGTTCAAGTTCCCAATGGCTTCTCCATTGGCAGAATAAGGTGGGTGGCTAGGCCTAGGGCCTAACACTGTCTATCCATTTATTGACGAGTGGGAGAGCACTTTGGCCTGCTGCAAGGAATAGCAAAGGCTAAAGAGCGGTTGTTGCTTTTTCTTGTTTTCCGGTTAGACAATGATTTGTCGGTTCTTTCATTTTTATTCTGTAGAAAAGAAATAATATTAAAACACAAAAATAAATAAACTTTTAATTCTATTTCAAATCTTCAATGGCTGGGCTTGTGGATCAAGGAGGTTTACTTCATGTTTTGATTTATTGAGTTTAAATTAATTCTCAAATCAATATTTAGAATATTTTTATGGAAGTTAATGTCGGTTTACTTGATTTTTAAATATAATTAATTGCATATAAAAAAGAGCTCATAGGAGGTGAATTAACTGCCAAAATGTGAAATAAAAACTCATGAGACAAGTAATTTATCAAAGCTATAATGCATGTGATTGAGTTTAAATAAAGAGATAACTTGATACATATTAATTAGTTGATTTACTTAGTTTTTAAATATATACTCAATTAATTATTATCGAACAAAAAAAGGGCTCACAAGAAGCCAGTTATTATAAAAAAAAATGAAAATGAAAATGAAAATGAAATAAGAAATAATAAGAAAAGATCACTATTTGAGAAAAGATATATTCACTTGATCAATGTATCTGAATGAATTAATTTGAAAATATAGCTTGATTTTGATTAACATGATTGATTTGAAAATATATATTTAATCTTTCAAACTCATAAAGAGTGGATTAATATTAGCTAAAAAGAAAAAATAATAAGAACTCAGGTACCATGCATGGTTTGAATCTCATATCTCATGTGTTCTTATTTTAAATGAAAATAGCATCCAATTTACTAAACATTTATGCAAGTTTATTTTTATAAAATAATAATAAAAAAAAAAAACAAAGAGAGGGACAGGCCATGGATCACGTAGAGCAATACCTCAAATGTATTAAACTATTATTGCTTAGAAAACATTAATGTTTAGGTGAGCTATCATCGTTCCATCTTATTGCTAAATTTAAGGTTTAAGATTAATAATTAATCTTCTTGGCATGTGTATTTTACTAATTTAGATTAGCAAGTTAGTTAATTTGTACTGTATTCCCTTTGGGAAAGCAAAACGATTATAGATGGCAGGATTAGCAAGTTAATTAATTAATATTATAGGGTTCCCATAAATCCATGCGCCCTTTTTCTAATCTATATCTATATGATATGTTTGAGTAATTCTATGTTTGATATTGTCATTTAAATTTTTTATAAGAATAATTTTTTATTAAAAATATATTAAATTATTTTTAAAACTTTTTGTTATTAACATATTAAAATAAATAAATATCAATTTAATAAGAACACATGCATGACTCATTTATACTATATATTGTTCTAAGCAAATTAACTGATTATATAGATTAAAGAAACCAAAATGACAAGAGAGTTGGGATATCACCTTCGCGGTATAGCTTTATCATCTCAAGATCTGTTTGGTTAGTATCTTAAAATAAAAAAAATAAATAGAAAAATGATAGGAACTTGCTTGATATAATTACAAACAAAAATAATAAATAAAAATAAATATATTGTTTAACTTTTTTTTTTTTTTTGAAAACAGCCTGATATGTTATTCTAACAGTCCACGTATCTATTATCTTAAAAAATAATCACTGGAATTAACTCCCTTCCGTGATCAAGTGTGATATCTACTAATCTAGAAGGAGATTTGCAAATTGCAAAAAGATAATAGAGTGGTTGTCGTTGACTACCTCACGGATGAGGCCATGAGGTGGACCTGCAGGGAGGCACGCATGCATGCACATGTGTGTGTGTGTGTCTCTCTCTCTCTCTCTCTCTCTCTCTCTATATATATATATATATATATATATATAAAATTAAAATTCATCATCATGAATTCATCCATTGATTCCCATGGCTGAACAACATTCACCATGCCCATTGTTTAGACACACCTCATTATCGGCTCTCATCTGCTGGCAATATTCTGATAAGATTTTGGTGTCTATATATGTATTAGTATTTTAAGTTAAATGATGGAGACTGGCTATTTAATATTGTGTGTCTACTTCACTTTTGTGTGTGAATGCATTTTAAAAATATATTTCATATAAAAAATATTAAATTGATTTATTTTAGTATTTTATGATAATCTTAATTTGCAATGTGCTGATGTTGAAAAAAATATTTTAATATATTTTTAAAAATATTTATATAGAAATACTTGAGATTTGAAAATAAGGATAAAGAAAGGATTTTGAAATATTTCAAGACACTTTTTTAAAAAATTATTATTTATATCCATGGTATATATTCTTGAGTGTTTTTTTGGATATTTTAAAAAATAAAAAATATATAAAATACATAAAATATCCAAGATAATATAAAATTTAGTATTAGTGAACATGAAAACATACGAAAGACATATATTAAACTATAACTAAAAACTAAAATATTAACACTCAAATAATAAAAAAATAGTGTGTTATTTTTTCTATTTTTTGTTTTTACTGTGTAGTTTTTTGTTTTTTGAAAATCTACATTCCTAGTATACTTTCTTTTTAAAGAAACATAAATTATTTATATTTATATCTTTTGGATGATGTTATTCATGTTTGCCTTATTAAAAGTATGTGCAAGTGTACACATGATACATGCTTGTTCTTCATTGCTTATTTTTTTGTTTGTATTGGTTATCAAATTAAGCAGTTTGAATATAACATAATTGTTAAATTCAAATTACCTGAAATTATTATTATTCTAGATTTAAATTGCTTAGATATAGAATTGTTACTAGACCTAAGCATCTTGGATTGAAATCAAGAAAATGATATTTTTCTTTTTCTAGATCAGATTCCAATCATTTTTTTTCTTTTCTCACCCATCAATACTTGAATTTGGTATTATTGTCAGATCTAAAATACTTATATTTTGTGTGGTTGTCAAATCCAAAAACCTCGTGTCTGACATCCATGTTAAACTTAATTATGATAACTGAAATCTGAACATGATGTACGATATGTCATTTGACGCATCTTTTTTTTTAAAAAAAAATTGTTGAGATAAACGATATGTCATTTACACCATTATTAAACAAAAAAACAATAAAATCCTAAGCAATTTGGGTATAATAAATATGTTTTATTTAACAAACAATAAATAAAAATGACAATTATATACTTTTGTTGTAAAAACAAAAAATAATATAAATAACAAATCATCAACAGCAATTATATCATATCATATAAAACAACACAATTACGCATCTAATAAGATAATATATAATTAAATTTGACTACCGTGAAACATTACCCACACTTGTTTTTTAATGGTGCGAGTGTCCATTCCATTACCCTTCTAGGACTAATTTGAATTTTTTTCAAAATCTCAGTATTATTATCTATAATAAAACATAAGAAAGTAAATAATAAAATGGTATACAATGAAATAACTACACGATTTTTATATATATATTAAAAAATATTTTACTTTTTTATAAACTAATTAGATACAAATAATTAATCCAAGACTTGATTGAAAATAACTTCCTCTGTAGGAAAATTATTTCAAAAGAAAACAAAAGAAAGCCTCTCACCAACAGCCCATTGTAGTCACTAGTTCCGCACTTCCTCTGGGAAAGTCCAATTTACAGTCATCTGGTGTCCTCATTTAATCCACTACAACCAGTCTCGCCAAACCCAAGTTACATTCATCCTCAACTATCTCCCGCCCTCTTCTTCCACCATGGGTAAAAGAACCGAACCTTTACTGTCTAAACCTCAATAAAATCCAGAAAGGATGTCACTTTTATTCCCAACTCTATCAATACCCTCTTGGGATTCTTCAACTTCTAGACCCATTTCTCCATGTTCGAGTTCTCCCAAAGACCCTCCTTCTAGCTTGCAGGTCAATGAGATTTTGCACTATAAAGTACTGAACCTTTTGTGATTCTATAAGTGCCCTTTTGAATATATTACTAAGTTTGTTGATTTCTGGCGGTTTATGTTAGCTTGTGACAAGGAATTTTGGAGGAGGAGGTGGTTTATGTAGAAGGTTTTGTGGGTTAAAGCTATGGACGACACAGAGATTCAATATTTGGCAAATGAATAGGAAGTCTGGACCTTTGAAGGAGTTCATGACTCCAAAAAATCAAAATTTTCCCAATGGTTAGTAATAGTTCATTGTTAATAGTGATTTTTATTACTTACAAGTGTAAACGTGTGGGTTAATTTCAGAGGAGTTTGTGGTGAAAGATCGTGCTTCGAGTGTTAGTGATTCATTATAGTGATAGTCTGTGTGTAATTAATCGAAAAGAGGAAAATGGAAGTAAGTTTTTGTCGTGATGAAGATTCATTGTTACTAACATGTATTTGTGTATGGATTTTAGTTGAATTTGTAGTAAAGGTTTGTTTTTCGACTGTAGATTCCACTGAAGATTGTGTGCGTGACAGTTTGTGTATTGAGTGTTGCTTCATGGTTAATGATTTATTATATTGAAAGTTTGTGTTTTGTTGTGATGATTACTACCAAAAGGGTGCGCACCTGTTTGTGTCCATTTGAGTTGAATTTGTTGTCAAAATGTGTTTTCTGAGTGTCGATTCTGATCAAGAGACAAAAAGAACTTCGGAACCTGAAGAAAGTTCTTGCATGAGCTCCAACCTGATTCCTTCGCAAATGTAGTGCCTTTGCCAAGTCATTCCTTGAATTATCCGACTGAGGGTGGTAGAGGACCTTCTCTCTGCATTGCAGTCATTAGCAACTGGTGAGCTAGCAAAGGGGGAAATTTTTCAAGCATTATTTACTCTGTATTATAATGGATTTCTATCTGAGGTGAGGTTTACTCTGATGTCAATACTCAACGTTTCTTTGTGTACATTCCCTTTTTTTGTACATGTATCTGGTAAGCTCGGTATGTGGATATACTTCAATCATAAAGGGAAAGTGGAAATACATGAATTAGCGAAATTAGCTAGTCTCCAGTATGTTGTGTTCATATCCCTTTACACTGGTTTACTTTTGTATTTACTCTTAGTTTGAGTAGTTTTATGGATGCAGGATGCTGGTATCTTTGGTTATTCAAGAAAGAATTTGACGGCTGAAGATCTCAGATCCATAACAGCTTCAACTTTGACTTGTCGCATTGGTCACCAGTATGGTTCTCTTATCACCTTACGAGTTTTCAATCAATAATTTTATTGAATTATGTGGTAGAATGGTCAAAATGAGCAAGCATTTCTATATATGGCTGGCACAAGAAGATGCTTCCAATTAACATTGATCCACAATCATGCCAAAGAAAACTCAATCTTTCTGAACCTCCCTGTGAAATGACTAAAACAAATATAGCGGGTCGCTTATCAATAAAATCTCACAGCTTTAGTTAACAAGGGCATTGCGTACGGAGAATATCTGATATTTATTCCTGGGCCTGTCAATTGAGTTGTTAATACTACCCACAACAATGCTCATTAAAAAAATTCTGTAAAATGAAGTAAATGCTAAAAGTAAGAATATAAATTATTGAATGTATGCTAATGTCTTATGGTTATTCCTGTATCACAGGTTCTCAACTTTGCAATAATCATCAATTTTTGGAAATGTTTCAGGCAGAACTGTGGGGACAAATGGAGGCTTTCCATAGCAGAATTTACAGTCTTAAAGGACGTTATGATAACTGAGAGAGGATTTCAAAGCTAAAGGCCAGAATGGAGCAGATTGAGGTATACTTTTACTGGCACATGCTTAAATATTAAAATTGCTTTCTGACTAGGTGGGGTTTTTGTTGACTGTAAAATAGAGTAGCTGGATTAATTGATAACTGATTCTGTAATAGCACACCAATGCAGGTGGGATCTAAAGCAAACAGGAACACTACCTTTCTGTGTCACAAGAAGCACTCCGTGATGTTGCATCCTGTCTAGCTGATAATACCCTAACACTGAAGAGCTGGAATCGAATAATATTTGTGAAACCTTTTGGGTTTGATGCACTGTCTTCTCACCAATTCACAAGGTCTTCTCTCTAAGTGTGATGAGAAATAATTATACAAGTGTCAGTTGACGTTAGCTATATCTGTTCCGTGTGTGCGCAATATTTGTTCAGTAAGCACATTTTCTTTTGTAGCTATTCACTTCAGTTGATTGGAATATGACTTAAATTTTGTGCACATCAGGATAGATCATCTGTTAAGAAGGAACCTCATTGATAACCTCACAGTGGTGAGGTTCTCTAGTCTGGTCTTGGAGCCATTATGAAGCTGAACTTAATGTACACAGTATGCAGGTGAGTTTATGTATTTTATTAATCTGTGCTGCATTCTATGATGTGGCAAACCTTAAATACACCACCCGCAATATACCGCTCAGTCACTGAAACATTGCATGATATTTCAGATCATTTTATCAGAAGACTTCGTCTTGCACATGTTCTGTGGAACTTCTATGATAATTTATGTAGAAGATCAAAATTTGGCACTAAAACAACCCAAGATGCTTCGATTATGAGATTGCCTGATTTCTCCATGGCTCATCATTGTTTTCAAATTTGAATATGAAGATTCAAGAATCCAAACTCAGCTCTTGAATTCTGTGCTGAATGAAACTAGAGAACAAGGGAATTGTGCGGGGTATTTATATGCACATAGACACATGCATTGTGTTAGTTCTTCTATCCATGTGATAGTTACTAGGGGGAGGAAATGGTGTACCATTTGCTTACACTATATTGAATTTTCTGACCATGATGAACTACATGAGGCAGAGTGGAGATACGTGTACATTTCCATTATGTCCCCGAGAACCTTTATTGTAAACATGTCAAAGTACATATTGATCTGGCTACTAATGAGATGATCCTGAGTGATGCACCTAATGAAGCTATTCTGGTAAAGATTAATAATAAGATTCCAGGACTTGGCTTGCAGTTGGATGCTTCTGAACTCAATTTGCTGTACAAGGACAAGCAAGCACTTTCACGTTACAAGACATGTTCTGTCTAAATTCACATTTCCAAGTGAAGCCAATTCAGCACCCACCTTGTTCTATAATTTGACGTCTGGCTTTTTCTTTATTTTAATTCCTTAGGTATAATGCGGAGGTTCCTGAGTCATATGAGCATCTTCTTGATTTCATTGATGGGAGCGTTGAGCTTGCTGCTGCATGGAATATTCTAACTCCAACTCCACAGGAGATAGACAAGAAACGTACGACGCCAGAACTCTATGAACTGGGAGGTAGAGGTCCAATTGTACCATATTATCTTTATGAAAAATATCAGGTTCGGTGGGTTGGTGGACAACTGAAGCTTGTTGAAGGCTTCGAATCTGATGTTTGAGAACAACCACATGCATGATAGGCATTATGAAATAGTCATTCCGTCTCCAGGACCACAAGAAATAAATAACTGTATATATGTTTAGCGTGTAAAATTATTCTGATTTACTGAAATGTTCAGCTAACATGTTCCCTGTTTGATTCTGTTACCAGAGTCCAGCTGCCTTAACTAGCAAAATAATGGCCTGCTGAGGGTGATTGAAGCTTCTTATGGGAGCTTCAAATCACCATACAATCACGGAGAAAAGCTTTGGAGATCCCCATCAATTTCTTTTTCCTTACAATTTCCAAAGTAAGATTCAGTTCTATGTTGTTGACAAACAATGAACTTCAATCACACGCTTCTGTATCATACAATATCATGACATGCTCAACTGTCAGAACTTGAGTTGTGTTTTACACATTAACCCTGGATACCATGCTGTTGTGCATCAGTAGCAGAATCTACTTTCCTGTCAATAAAGTTGAATGCCAGTGATCATGGGGCTCTGGATTTGCCAGCTTGTGGCCCTTAATAAAGATATTTCTGTGAACACAGCTTATCTATTGATGGAACTTGATGTTTAAAATTTCAGCAAGAATAATGTGAATTGTGGTCCCACCTGATATCGAAAGTATCTTATTTGTGCATTAAGTTTGGTTGACTCCTCTGAAGACCTAGTTCACTTACTCTAGTTTAAACTTGGCTAAATATTTATTACAGCTCTGGCTAGTTAGGTAGGTAATTACTACTTAAATCCAAAGTTCACCATCCATTGCCCATGTGAATAAAAAGCTCAGTCATAGTGGTCCAACTGCCATATTTTGAATCTATTCATGTCAGACAATCTCCATCCAGTATAATGTCTTCATCTTACAAAAGCAGGTGGAAGCTGCTTACAAGGGAAGTTGTTGCTTTTACCCCCCAACTCTGTGGTTGTTAAGCAGCTTGTACAGCAGGCCGAACAGACTTTCAGCTTTGCTTCGTTGAAATATGAAAGAACCTCGAGCCCAACTTTTCAATTTGCTACAAATTACATGTCATTGTGAAGCTCCACTTGGAGGATGACAACCATAAATTGTACCTTAAACTAGTATGAGATCATCAATATGACATCACGATGACAAAATACAATTGATTAATTGCTAGAGTGATAGAGTCTGCTATGAACATAGAACAAGTAATGAAGGAAACCAGACGGCAGAGAAATTAGTTTTGTAAGGTGTCAATTAAATACAGGCCATAAAAGTATACCAAAAGGAACCACCAATGCATATATTCTCACAAAAATGTCAGGCTGGCCCTCTAGGAAGACTCCAAAATGACAATATGTCATGGTGCTTGCATCACCTTTATTCGGTATGCTACACAGCATCACGGGCAGCAGCCAGTGACCTTATTAGCCATTATTCTTTTCCATCCATAGTATCCACTCCATCTACAGCCAATCATTCCTGAAGAGAATCGAGGACTCACTACGGTTTTTATCTGTTTTTGCAAGAAATCAAATCAAAATTTTATTACGCTTATTGGTGGGCTAATTTTTAAATCAGCTTTTGTACATTGAAACTAAAGTCTGCACCAATCAAGTCTTAAACAATTATTTATATATGGAGGGATGCTTTCACAATATTCAAATCAAAAATGAAAAGCCAAGCCCGTTTCTGTAAAAGAATTCTTGTGATACCTGCACTACATTATGGTGACTCTGTACAAAGAGTCAACTAACACGGTTTCTAGAGTGGTCATAGTGCGAGTCTAGTATGTGGTTTGGTTTAACCCATCAAACTACAATAACCCATACTACAATAAGAGATACTCTATGGTCTACTGCTTATGCTTCTCTCTTTGATATTTTTTTATTTGTAGGAGGAAATAGCTTGCTAGCTTGGCATGGAGAGGGAAGCAAAGAAGAGGAAGACGGAGTATGTTGAAGAAGAAGAAAAGGGAAAGGAAGATGATGATGATGAAGAAGAAGAAGAAGAAGAAGAGAAGATGGAGAAGTTCTTTGCTTTGCTGAGAAGTACAAAACAAATGCATGATCAGATAAGAAGAAACTCAAATAGAATATTTAAAGAGAAAGAGGAGATCAGGAAAGTTGGAGAAGAGAAGGTTAGTGTGGCTTGGAATCCATCATTTCTGCCAGAAGACTTCTTGGAGGATGGCAAGGATGGTCAGGCAGCAGCCGGTCCTTCCAAGAGAAAGGAAGAAGAGAAAAAGGACGAGGGAGAAGAAGGCACTGGCTTGGACCTAAAGCTTTCTTTGTAGAGGGTAGCTGGCCTCCTCCCCCAACTCCCTTTTCTCTTCTTGCATGTTGAGAAGCTTTCACAATGAAAGGTCGAGCGCTACAATAAGTAACAGCAATACTGGGCAGCATTTCCATGATGTGCTGAGTTTATCGAAAACATATTATGTATGCTGACGTCTCTCTGGCTTGTTTGGGTCTCTATATATGAGGTAATTGAGATTTTTTTTTTAAGTTTATGTTCTTACACAAGTGATGGGATAACCTCACTCTTTGAAGCGGACACAAGAAGTCATGTAAACACTTGTTCGACGAGAACTCACGCTGTATTTTTTAAATAGTTTTGAGACAGTTTAGGAGCATATACCTTCTTTCTCCAACAAGAACAAGAACAAGAACAAGAAAGCCTCGTTTCCAGAACACGGTCAACTTTTAATCGAACTAGGTAATTTTACAAGAACAGCAAAGCCTAGTTTCAGACACAGTTGAGTTTTAGATTCTTTTGACTAGGTAATCGAACTTTATTCTCTATGAATTTGGTCCTAAAAAAATATGTTGTCGTTATCCTATCTTTTCCTTTTGTTTTTGGATTGCATGCTATAACGGGTCCGAAGTGTCGGACATTGTTTTGGAGTTAAAATGACATGGTAATTTTACAAAAAGTTTTTTGTAGTTATGCTGAAAAAATTAAAACAACAACGCCCTAAAATTAACTTTGGCAATAAGTAACATAACAACCTTCTTTCCATGTTCATTGTGAGCGTAAAACTCCACTTTCATCTCTAAATTTTTAATTTATTTATATTTAATCCTTTTTTGTTAAGGATTTTTTTTTATTTTGGTCACACACTTTATTTTTTTAATATTTTAGTCCCTCAATCTTGAGAAATGAGAGATAAAATCATACAAAAAATTTAAGAAGAGAGAAAGCTCTTGGTTGACTGCATTCTGACCATCAATATCTTCAATTTTGATGTCTATATATTATGTTTTTTTAAAAATAATCTATTTTATTAAATTCACGCACACCATTACTAAGTGACCATGAATAAACTTGTGATATAATATAAAAATTATACAACAATTTTTTTCAAATATTGAAAGAAAATAAAAAAATTATATTAGTGAGAAGAATATACCAGAATGTCTAGGAGACTACTGAAGACTGGTTGAAAAAGATCAAAATATACAAGATTTAAAAATTTAACAGTGTATTTTTGATTGATGAAAGCTTTATTGGCAAAGAAAAATTCAAGTTAAGAAGAAAAAAAATTAAAATTAGATGTTTAAGGACTTAATTGAATTTATTAAGAGCTTAATTGTAAGAAAACTAATTTTTAAAGTCAATTTAGGCTTTAATTAATAGAAATTAAATTTTAGGGGTTAGATTGCAATTTTTAAGAGTTAATTTGGTCAAATTAGAGCCTTAATTGTATAAATATTGAAGTTTAATAGACAATTAGAAACTTCATTGAAGAAATTCAAAATGAAGGACCAAACTAAAAAATATACATAATGCAGGGACTGAAATGGACTAAATCAAGGGTCAAATCGAAAAAATTGAAAGTTTGATGGTTAGTTGAAGGTCAAAATACATAAATTTAGAAGATGGTTGGAATGCCCAAATTCAAAACTAAGGACTTAAATGAAAATAACAGTCAACTTTGAGGCTGCTAATTGAGTTTAAAAAGGGTGAAATTACATGAAATTAAAAGTCTTGAGACAATTATAGCTAAAAGCAATTGGAAGAATAAAGACTTGATTAAATTTTGCCAAATCTCAAATTAATAATCCTAAATAACATGTCATTCAAACTTAACAAAGTAAGGTGAATGACACATCATTCGTCAATTTGCACCGCTATTTTGATAGTTTTGACTAATTGAGTTAACAACTTCAAACGTATGAATATGAAATTACAGATCTTTAAATTGAGTAAGGTTGGATCCAAATGAATGATATTCTCCTTTTCTACCAGGTTTAGGTGATTTCAAGTGATGATGAAGTCAGAATTGCTCTAACGAGACCTTGAAAGTAGGCAATTCAATCAACCCCAACAATGCAACTATCATTCAAAAAAACAATTTGATTTTTATGTATTTACATACAAAAGCTTTTCAATGGGTTCTTATCAAGGATTTACAACATTTATCTCAAGATTAAAAGGTCAGAAATAAAATCAAGACTTCTCAAAACCCAAATAAAACCTTATAAATACCACTCCAAGATCAAGAAAAGATGTTAAATAAAAGGGAAATAAAAAAGAAAAAGATAAGAAAAGATAAGAAAAAAAATATCAATAAGAAACATAAGGGTAAAAGTCCAAAAGTTTAAATAAAATTTTTGACTAGTTGTAAGAGACAACAATTTTCTTAAGTTATGTAAATTTGTAAGAGGCAAAAGTTTCTAAAGAAAAGCTAAGAGAGCATAGTTATTCTAAGTATATATTCCACACCTGGAAACGGGTCCTTTATGGCCTGTTTTTTTTCTTTAGCTTACATTTATAGTTACAATCATAGAAAAAAGATTTGAAATGTTTACAAAATAATGTTGCTTCACTTCTCTATTGTTGTTATTTTATATTTTTGATATATTAAATTTGATTTTTATGTTCTCTTTTCGATATATAATTTTTTTTTTGGTCTAGCCTAAGCTATATGTGTTAAAGTAAGAGTGTTTATTCTTAGTTTATTAAACTTGTTCATGCATAAAATATGTTCAAAAAACCAATTTTAAATCCATGTTGCATGAACGCCATATAATCAAATAAAAAAAATTCAAAAAGCACCTTGCAATACAAGATCATATATATATATTTCACCTTCCTGCTTTAGTTTGTCTTAGTAACTCTTTTTAAAATTTATTAATTCATATAATTTTCAATCTATTTTATTAAATTCACGCACACCATTACTAAGTGACCATGAATAAACTTGTGATATAATATAAAAATTATACAACAATTTTTTTCAAATATTGGAAGAAAATAAAAAATTATATTAGTGAGAAGAATATACCAGAACGTCTAGGAGACTACTGAAGACTGGTTGAAAAAGATCAAAATATACAAGATTTAAAAATTTAACAGTGTATTTTTGATTGATGAAAGCTTTATTGGCAAAGAAAAATTCAAGTTAAGAAGAAAAAAAATTAAAATTAGATGTTTAAGGACTTAATTGAATTTATTAAGAGCTTAATTGTAAGAAAACTAATTTTTAAAGTCAATTTAGGCTTTAATTAATAGAAATTAAATTTTAGGGGTTAGATTGCAATTTTTAAGAGTTAATTTGGTCAAATTAGAGCCTTAATTGTATAAATATTGAAGTTTAATAGACAATTAGAAACTTCATTGAAGAAATTCAAAATGAAGGACCAAACTAAAAAATATACATAATGCAGGGACTGAAATGGACTAAATCAAGGGTCAAATCGAAAAAATTGAAAGTTTGATGGTTAGTTGAAGGTCAAAATACATAAATTTAGAAGATGGTTGGAATGCCCAAATTCAAAACTAAGGACTTAAATGAAAATAACAGTCAACTTTGAGGTTGATAATTGAGTTTAAAAAGGGTGAAATTACATGAAATTAAAAGTCTTGAGACAATTATAGCTAAAAGCAATTGGAAGAATAAAGACTTGATTAAATTTTGCCAAATCTCAAATTAATAATCCTAAATAACATGTCATTCAAACTTAACAAAGTAAGGTGAATGACACATCATTCGTCAATTTGCACCGCTATTTTGATAGTTTTGACTAATTGAGTTAACAACTTCAAACGTATGAATATGAAATTACAGATCTTTAAATTGAGTAAGGTTGGATCCAAATGAATGATATTCTCCTTTTCTACCAGGTTTAGGTGATTTCAAGTGATGATGAAGTCAGAATTGCTCTAACGAGACCTTGAAAGTAGGCAATTCAATCAACCCCAACAATGCAACTATCATTCAAAAAAACAATTTGATTTTTATGTATTTACATACAAAAGCTTTTCAATGGGTTCTTATCAAGGATTTACAACATTTATCTCAAGATTAAAAGGTCAGAAATAAAATCAAGACTTCTCAAAACCCAAATAAAACCTTATAAATACCACTCCAAGATCAAGAAAAGATGTTAAATAAAAGGGAAATAAAAAAGAAAAAGATAAGAAAAGATAAGAAAAAAAATATCAATAAGAAACATAAGGGTAAAAGTCCAAAAGTTTAAATAAAATTTTTGACTAGTTGTAAGAGACAACAATTTTCTTAAGTTATGTAAATTTGTAAGAGGCAAAAGTTTCTAAAGAAAAGCTAAGAGAGCATAGTTATTCTAAGTATATATTCCACACCTGGAAACGGGTCCTTTATGGCCTGTTTTTTTTCTTTAGCTTACATTTATAGTTACAATCATAGAAAAAAGATTTGAAATGTTTACAAAATAATGTTGCTTCACTTCTCTATTGTTGTTATTTTATATTTTTGATGTATTAAATTTGATTTTTATGTTCTCCTTTTGATATATAAATTTTGTTTTTTTTTTGGTCTAGCCTAAGCTATACGTGTTAAAGTAAGAGTGTTTATCCTTAGTTTATTAAACTTGTTCATGCATAAAATATGTTCAAAAAACCAATTTTAAATCCATGTTGCATGAACATGTAAGTTGTTTGAGGTTATTAGTTTTTGGATTTGGGATTTCATTCTTCATCTTGATATTGCAATGTTTTTTTTTGGCTAGTTTTAAATTCAAACATATTTATGTATAATATTATGACTTGTTGGGATAAAGAAAGCATGTTGTAAAGGTTAAAAATACCCATTTCTAGGCTTGATAATGGCTACCTCATGGTTGGGTTCTTCGTTGAGTTCTGTTTTTCATATTATTAAGAAGAATATTATTGTTTGGATCAATTTTGATCCATTCGTTTGCAAAGAATCCCTTTTTATGCATGATTAACTAATATTCTAGTGGTTATTTGTATCAACAACACATTTATAATGATTTTTAATCCTAAGATTTTAATTTTAAACTAAAATCTATTTCAATCAAATCGTGATGATTTAATGATAATTGAAGTAAATGAACCTTTAATTCTTAATTCTTAAATGATTTACAACTTTATATGCTTTTGATTTTATGAAATCTGTTCTAGATTTTGAGTTAACGGTGTTGGGTTTATCTTGAGTGTTTTTTATATTTTTTATTTGATCTATTTTGTTCTAAAAAATTAGAAACTTCATTGAAGAAATTCAAAATTAAGGACCAGACTAAAAAATATACATAATGCAGGGACTGGAATGGACTAAATCAAGGGCCAAATTGAAAAAATTAAAAGTTTGATGGTTAGTTGAAGGTCAAAATACATAAATTTAGAAGATGGTTGGAATGCCCAAATTCAAAACTAAGGACTTAAATGAAAATAACAGTCAACTTTGAGGCTGCTAATTGAGTTTAAAAAGGGTGAAATTACATGAAATTAAAAGTCTTGAGACAATTATAGCTAAAAGCAATTGGAAGAATAAAGACTTGATTAAATTTTGCCAAATCTCAAATTAATAATCCTAAATAACATGTCATTCAAACTTAACAAAGTAAGGTGAATGACACATCATTCGTCAATTTGCACCGCTATTTTGATAGTTTTGACTAATTGAGTTAACAACTTCAAACGTATGAATATGAAATTACAGATCTTTAAATTGAGTAAGGTTGGATCCAAATGAATGATATTCTCCTTTTCTACCAGGTTTAGGTGATTTCAAGTGATGATGAAGTCAGAATTGCTCTAACGAGACCTTGAAAGTAGGCAATTCAATCAACCCCAACAATGCAACTATCATTCAAAAAAACAATTTGATTTTTATGTATTTACATACAAAAGCTTTTCAATGGGTTCTTATCAAGGATTTACAACATTTATCTCAAGATTAAAAGGTCAGAAATAAAATCAAGACTTCTCAAAACCCAAATAAAACCTTATAAATACCACTCCAAGATCAAGAAAAGATGTTAAATAAAAGGGAAATAAAAAAGAAAAAGATAAGAAAAGATAAGAAAAAAAATATCAATAAGAAACATAAGGGTAAAAGTCCAAAAGTTTAAATAAAATTTTTGACTAGTTGTAAGAGACAACAATTTTCTTAAGTTATGTAAATTTGTAAGAGGCAAAAGTTTCTAAAGAAAAGCTAAGAGAGCATAGTTATTCTAAGTATATATTCCACACCTGGAAACGGGTCCTTTATGGCCTGTTTTTTTTCTTTAGCTTACATTTATAGTTACAATCATAGAAAAAAGATTTGAAATGTTTACAAAATAATGTTGCTTCACTTCTCTATTGTTGTTATTTTATATTTTTGATATATTAAATTTGATTTTTATGTTCTCTTTTCGATATATAATTTTTTTTTTGGTCTAGCCTAAGCTATATGTGTTAAAGTAAGAGTGTTTATTCTTAGTTTATTAAACTTGTTCATGCATAAAATATGTTCAAAAAACCAATTTTAAATCCATGTTGCATGAACATGTAAGTTGTTTGAGGTTATTAGTTTTTGGATTTGGGATTTCATTCTTCATCTTGATATTGCAATGTTTTTTTTTGGCTAGTTTTAAATTCAAACATATTTATGTATAATATTATGACTTGTTGGGATAAAGAAAGCATGTTGTAAAGGTTAAAAATACCCATTTCTAGGCTTGATAATGGCTACCTCATGGTTGGGTTCTTCGTTGAGTTCTGTTTTTCATATTATTAAGAAGAATATTATTGTTTGGATCAATTTTGATCCATTCGTTTGCAAAGAATCCCTTTTTATGCATGATTAACTAATATTCTAGTGGTTATTTGTATCAACAACACATTTATAATGATTTTTAATCCTAAGATTTTAATTTTAAACTAAAATCTATTTCAATCAAATCGTGATGATTTAATGATAATTGAAGTAAATGAACCTTTAATTCTTAATTCTTAAATGATTTACAACTTTATATGCTTTTGATTTTATGAAATCTGTTCTAGATTTTGAGTTAACGGTGTTGGGTTTATCTTGAGTGTTTTTTATATTTTTTATTTGATCTATTTTGTTCTAAAAATTTTTGAATTATTATATTTTTGGGTGTTTAATCTTTTTTTTTTTGCTTTAGTTTTTTTTTGGGTTTTTTTCCTAGTCAAAATATAATTTTTTATTTTATTTATTGACAAACAAAAAATTTCAGGTCAACTTGGTTGGGTAGTGTAATATATGTATTTTACTAAAAATTCTAAAGTTATTTAATTATTATTTCTTAAATGAAAATAACAGTCAACTTTGAGGCTGCTAATTGAATTTGAAAAGGGTGAAATTACATGAAATTAAAAGTCTTGAGACAATTATAGCTAAAAGCAATTGGAAGAATAAAGACTTGATTAAATTTTGCCAAATCTCAAATTAATAATCCTAAATAACATGTCATTCAAACTTAACAAAGTAAGGTGAATGACACATCATTCGTCAATTTGCACCGCTATTTTGATAGTTTTGACTAATTGAGTTAACAACTTCAAACGTATGAATATGAAATTACAGATCTTTAAATTGAGTAAGGTTGGATCCAAATGAATGATATTCTCCTTTTCTACCAGGTTTAGGTGATTTCAAGTGACGATGAAGTCAGAATTGCTCTAACGAGATCTTGAAAGTAGGCAATTCAATCAGCCCCAACAACGCAACTATCATGCAAAAAACAATTTGATTTTTATGTGTTTACATACAAAAGCTCCTCAATGGGTTCTTATTAAGGATTTACAACACTTATCTCAAGATTAAAAGGTCAGAAATAAAATCAAGACCTCTCAAAACCCTAATAAAACCTTATAAATACCACTTTAAGATCAAGAAAAGATGCTAAATAAAAGGGAACTAAAAAAGAAAATTATAAGAAAAGATAAGAAAAAAAAAAGAAATATCAATAAGAAATATAAGGGTAAAAGTCCAAAAGTTTAAACAAAATTTTTGACTAGTTGTAAGAGACAACAATTTTCTTAAGTTATGTAAATTTGTAAGAGGCAAAAGTTTCTAAAGAAAAGCTAAGAGAGCATAGTTATTCTAAGTATATATTCCACACCTGGAAACGGGTCCTTTATGGCCTGTTTTTTTTCTTTAGCTTACATTTATAGTTACAATCATAGAAAAAAGATTTGAAATGTTTACAAAATAATGTTGCTTCACTTCTCTATTGTTGTTATTTTATATTTTTGATGTATTAAATTTGATTTTTATGTTCTCCTTTTGATATATAAATTTTGTTTTTTTTTTGGTCTAGCCTAAGCTATACGTGTTAAAGTAAGAGTGTTTATCCTTAGTTTATTAAACTTGTTCATGCATAAAATATGTTCAAAAAATTAATTTTAAATCCATATTGCATGAATATGTAAGTTGTTTGAGGTTATTAGTTTTTGGATTTGGGATTTCATTCTTCATCTTGATATTGCAATGTTTTTTTTTGGCTAGTTTTAAATTCAAACATATTTATGTATAATATTGTGACTTGTTGGGATAAAGAAAGCATGTTGTAGAGGTTAAAAATGCCCATTTCTAGGCTTGATAATGGCTACCTCATGGTTGGGTTCTTCGTTGAGTTCTGTTTTTCATATTATTAAGAAGAATATTATTGTTTGGATCAATTTTGATCCATTCGTTTGCAAAGAATCCCTTTTTATGCATGATTAACTAATATTCTAGTGGTTATTTGTATCAACAACACATTTATAATGATTTTTAATCCTAAGATTTTAATTTTGAACCAAAACCTATTTTAATCAAATTGTAATGATTTAATGATAATTGAAGTGAATGAACCTTTAATTCTTAATCCTTAAATGATTTATAACTTTACATGCTTTTGATTTTATGAAATCTGTTCTAGATTTTGAGTTAACGTTGTTGGGTTTATCTTGAGTGTTCTTTGTATTTTTTATTTTTTTTGTTTGATCTATTTTGTTCTAAAATTTTTTGAATTATTATATTTTTGGGTGTTTAATCTTTTTTTTTGCTTTAGTTTTTTTTTTGGGTTTTTTTCCTAGTCAAAATATAATTTTTTATTTTATTTATTGACGAACAAAAAATTTCAGGTCAACTTGGTTGGATAGTGTAATATATGTATTTTACTAAAAATCCTAAAGTTATTTAATTATTTTTTTTAAAAAAGATCTAAAATATTTTGGTTGGCCTAAATCAACAACTTTTTTTTTTTTGTGTGTGTGTTGGGGCAGCCAGAGTGATGCTCAATGTTTCGTAGATACTTGTCTCATCACAAGATTATCTGCTTAAAAAATCATGATTCTCATTCATTAGCATTTCCGAAGATAAAATCTTTTGAGGATCGAAGTACTTGGCCACTAACGGGTACAGTTTCAGATATCATGGAGCTCAACAGAAACAACAACGACAGTTATCAAAGGTGACAGAAAATTTTACAGGAAAAAGATTCTTGACTGATGCAATCCTATGACGTATATGATCACCCACTAGTTAATAGCAGCTTTGAAAGAAAGCATCCTAGTTGATTCACTTCGGTCACCTTCACCGGACCAAATTAAAAGGCATCGCAACCTCCAGCAGGTCTATGTCCCCACTAGAATGACATATTTTTTGTGATTTTGTACCTGGGCTGTATAGATATACAACTACAGCCACCCTGCAGTAGCGCAGTGAGAAGGCAGGAGCTGATCAACCACTAATAAATAGTGTCATAAAAGTTCGGCGAAACAGCACTAACAAAGCAAATGGAGAAAGCAAGGAAAAACAAACTGAGTACTTTTGCTTCAGAGTAGTATTTTCAAGATGCATGGAACTTAAGATGCAGCAGAGTTAGAGCAGTGTGTGTTAAATACAAGGATAGATCATCTCTTAAAAAGGAACTTCTTTGAGAACACTTAGTGTTAAAGTTCAGGAATCCAAACTCTTCACATTCTGAGTGTACACAGCTGAACTCTTGAGTTCTGCGCTGAATGAAACTAGAGAACAAGGGAATTGTGCGAGGTATTTATATGCCCAAATTACGACACGCATTGTGTGAGTTACTAGGGAGCAAATGGTGTACCATTTGCTATCACTATATCGAATTTTCTGACCATGATGAACTACAATTAAGACACGAATTGTGTTCAGGAGTTGGCTTGCAGTTGGATGCTTCTGAACTCAATTTGCTGTCCAAGGACAAGTAAGCACTTTCACGTTACAAGACATGTTCTGCCTAAATTCACATTTCCAAGTGAAGCCAATTCAGCACCCACCTTGTTCTATAATTTGACGTCTGGCTTTTTCTTTATTTTAATTCCTTAGGTATAATGCGGAGGTTCCTGATTCAGATGAGCATCTTCTTCTTGATTTCATTGATGGAGACAACCATCTCTTCATGAGGAGCGATGAGCTTGCTGCTGCATGGAATATTCTAACTCCAACTCCACAGGAGATAGACAAGAAACGTACGACGCAAGAACTCTATGAACTGGGAGGTAGAGGTCCAATTGGACCATATTATCTTTATGCAAAATATCAGGTAATCAGGTTCGGTGGGTTGGTGGACAACTGAAGCTTGTTGAAGGCTTCGAATCTGATGTTTGAGAACAACCACATGCATGATAGGCATTATGAAATAGTCATTCCATCTCCAGGACCACAAGAAATAAATAACTGTATATATGTTTAGCGTGTAAAATTATTCTGATTTACTGAAATGTTCAGCTAACATGTTCCCTGTTTGATTCTGTTACCAGAGTCCAGCTGCCTTAACTAGCAAAATAATGGCCTGCTGAGGGTGTTTGAAGCTTATGGGAGCTTCAAATCAGCATACAATCACGGAGAAAAGCTTTGGGAGATCCCCATCAATTTCTTTTTCCTTACAATTTCCAAAGCAAGATTCAGTTCTATATTTTGACAAACAATAAACTGCAATCATACGCTTCCGTATTATTCAATATCATGACATGCGTCTCAAGCGGAGTAGCATAGCGTAATGATAAAAAGTTTGAGATTTACATGGCAGATTTCAAGTTCAAGTCAAGATATACACTTCTTATAAGAATTTAGAATAGTTAGAATTTTACTTGTTTACCTAAATTCATAAAATATACTTTTTAGGACTTTCCTGTCAATAAAGTTGAATGCCAGTGAACATGGAGCTGTGGATTTGCCAGCCTAGCTTGGCCCATAATAAAGATATTTCTGCGAACACAGATTATCTATTGATGGAACTTGATGTTTAAAATTTCAGCAAGAATAATGTGAATTGTGGTCCCACCTGATATCGAAAGTATCTTATTTGTGCATTAAGTTTGGTTGACTCCACAGAAGACCTAGTTCACTTACTCTAGCTTAAACATGGCTAAATATTTATTACAGCTCTGGCTAGTTGGGTAAGTATTACTACATAAATCCAAAGTTTACCATCCATTGCCCATGTGAATACAAAGCTCAGTCATAGCGATCCAGCTCCCCTATTTTGAATCTATTCATGGCAGACAATCTCCATCCACTATAATGTCTTCATCTTACAAAAGCAGTTGGCAGCTGCTTGTCAGGGAAGGTGTTACTTTTACCCCACAACTCTGCGGTTGTTGAGCAGCTAATAGCCTGACAAACCTTTTAACTACCGCTATGAAATTATTGATGAATTATTTTTTATTGGTAATGTTCAATGATAATAGCGATGGATTTCTGTCGGCAATTTCCAATGTAATTTCTTACATGAAAAATTCGGTCAGTAACTAAAGATGGAATCTCCAGCACAATAAAATAAATTAAAAAATAAAATAAATAATATATCAGTGATTTCATTGTTAATATAACATGTTATTATTTTTCAATGGATTGACCGATAGTCTTTTTCATTGCAATATTTTGTTGATAACTTTAAAAATACTATAACCGACATTAGCCTCATTCACCCCTTCTTCTTCTTCTTGATCTAAAAATCAAAACAACCACTCCTCACAGCTATTGTGCCATAAATCTAGACTCTATCATAATAAACTCGGCCACCCAATACATTGTAGTGCTAACATCATTATCTTGGTATTATTTTTTCAAAATATTCCATAAACACAACCTATTCATTTATGTTTTAAGATAATATATTAATATTTTTCTTTAGTATTGCTTATATATTTAAGTGTTTTACAACCTTTTTATATAGAATTGAAATTTGATTTGTATGTAAGAGTTTGTTTGTAATTTAAGGAAATTTGAATTTGTTTGTAATTTGATGAAATTTATTTGTAACTTATGTGTATTATAAACAACTATTATATTTTGTCAATTTTATTGTTATGTTGGAGATTTTGGGGAAATTAATTTTTTATGGAATTGATAAAAATTAAATGATAAAAATTTAGATTAATATTTTTGAATCGAAGAAATGATAGATAATTAGTTGGACACCAATTAATTATTGTTAGTTAGATTTATTTAGTTAATAATTTGACAAATCATTATATTTTTATACAAAAATAATAATTGATTATTACATTGTGAATTCATTTTTGATTACCAAAGTTGAATTTTGAATTAATTGTTATATTATTTAGAAATATTGTCATCATTATTCTATATAAGTTTCTTAAGTAATGGATGATCGCTCTTAGATATATCAAGAGTCACACCAAAAGTTGTATAGGGAGGATTATTGTAAAGGGATTGAGGGTTTTATTAATTTCACACTTTTAAATTCAAAGAATATTAGTTAAAGTGAAATTAGATGTTCATGTGTGAAGTGTAAAAACAAAAGTTTTTGCAATTAGATATTGAGTTGATGCATCTTCTAAAAGAAAAATTTATTGAGAAATACTTATATTGGTTTACACACAAAGAACCCTATGTTCCTTACAAGATCATGTTAGAAATAATTGTTGGCTCAATATCTAGTTCTAACAACATAAATTAAATTGTATATGATAATAATAATTGTTATAAGAGTACGATGATGGATGCAATATAAATAAATCATAGTTATTCATATGAAGGTTCACATGTAGATGAAGAACCAAATACAAATACAACTAGGTTTCTTGAATTTCTAAAAGATTCTGTTGAACTATTATGAGATGGGTACACAAATCACAGTAAATTATCAGTTATTGCATAGGCGTTTACCATCAAGTTTGATTATGTTGTGAGTGAGGCCGATTATGATAGCATAATTGAATGAGTAAAAAACATTTTATCTCAAGGAAAATAGGCTGAAAGAGAACTTCGATATTGTAAAATCCATGATGAAATCCTTCGGCATAGGATATCAAAAAATTGATATATGCTAAATTTCTGCATGTTGTACTATGGTAAAGATATAAATTTAATCGAGTGCAAAATTTATGGGCATGGTTTGTATAAACCCAATGTTAGTAAGGGAAAGACACTTGTTGTATATAAAAAAATGAGACACTTTCCAATCACTCCTAGGCTACAAAGGTTATTTATGTCTTTGAATGCATCTAAACATATGACATGGTATTATTCACATGATGTGAAGGATGAAGTTATAGTGCACCCTAGCAATGATAAAGCTTATACATAGTTTAATAGGGTGCATTCTTAGTTTTCAATGAAACTACGAAACATGTATCTTAATTTGTGTACAAATAAATTTAATCCATTCAGGTCATTTGTTGCACCATATTTTGTTGGCCGATTATACTAATAATTTATAACTTGCACCCGAAGATGTATATGAGGCCAAAATTCATGTTCTTATCTATAATCATACTTGATCTTATAGTCTAATTAGGAATATATATATATTTATCTTTAACTATTGATTGATGAATTTAAATAGGTATTGTTATTTAAAGTTTTGACGTATGATGTTGTAAGGAAACATAATTATCAAATGAAGATAGCTTTGAAGCGGACTATAAATAATTTTCCTGTGTATGAGATGGTTTTAGGATGAAGCACACATGAAAAATCAGAATGTCTATATTATATGGAAAACAATAAGACCTTTACCTTAATGAATGATATTAAAACTTCTTTTTTTTTTTTATTGCCATTGAAGGTTCTTGTCAAGTCATAATTGATATAGAAAAAAAACCAAAAAAGACTTCTTAAAAGGTAAAGTTGAAAGGGATGTTGCACCTCTTGTACTGTTAGGTGAAGAATTGTATAATATAGTCTCATAGTATAAGAACATTGTATTTAGTTTTCAATTTGATAAATAAAAGTTTTCTGGTTTTGATGTGATTGACAATTGAGTAGAGCAAAGTATTTTTTAGGAGCTTTCTTATTGAAAAACTAATGTTAGCTGCTATAATTTGGATACCATGCATATTTAAAAGAATGTATTTGATAATATTTTTAACATAATAATGGTCATCAAAGGGGAAAAAAAGGACAATATCAAAGCTAGAATGAATATAACTTTGTTTTGTGATCGTCAAAATATAAAGTTGTTTAATGATGAGATACGTGTGATAAAGCCTAAAGCCACCTTTTTCTTAGATTAAAAACATGATTAATTTTCTATAAATGGCTTAAGAGTTTGTAATTTCCTAATAGATATGCTTTCAACATAGTTAGATTAGGGAATTTAGAGGACTACAAATTATATGAAATAAAGAGTCATGACTATCATGTGTTTATACAAACATTCATTCCAATTGCATTACTAAAAATGATATGATATACACTCATGAAGATTAATAATTTTTTTAGAGATGTTTGCTCGAACAAGTTACGTTCACAACTTATAAAGCAGCTTGAAAGGAACATTATTGAGATAATCTATAAACTTTAGATAATCTTCCATCCTTTTTTTTACTTAATATAGCATTTGTATATATATTTAACGTATAAAGTGAAAGTTAAAGGGCTTGTGCAATATAAATACATGTATCATTTTGAAATATTAAGGACTTTATGCATTATAAGTGTGCAATGTGTTTTTTTAAACTTTTGGTTATTCAATCTATACATATTTACCTTTATACAAATATTTGTTCAACCTTAAGGAAAAAACTAAAAACAAGAAGTATGTTGAGGCTTCAATATACGAGATTTATATTGTTAAAGAAATTTTAATATTTATCTTATAGTATTTTGAAGCACATATAAAAATCATAATCAATCGTGTTCCATAGCATAATGATGGTGGTGAATTTTCTTCTAGTGATAAATTAACAATATTCAATATTTTTCGATCTTGATCGACCATTATCAAATAATGTGGTTTCGATAAGATATTTGACAAACATTGAATTTAAACAAACATATAATTATATGTTATTTAACTATGATGAATTGAGAACTCTTTTTTAATAAGTCAATTTTACAATTTTAATGAATGATGATTTTCTCTTATATTTTCATTCATGCTAATGATCACTAACTTCTTTACAGGGATTATTGTAATTTTTTTTATTATTCTAAATTTTTTATCTCATTTAAACTCAAATTTTCCAAATACAAGATGAAAAATTCACCTCATGATTTAAAATACAAGTATGCAATAATTTATAAGTGCAATAAAAATACATTGACTTTACTCTCTCTTTTTCAATTGTTAATGGTTGTTATCTTTAACTAGGTATGCAACATAAGAGGCAACGTTGAAATATTTGAAATTATAATCTTGAATCTTGAAAGAAAGATCCAATTCTATAACATATATTCCATCAATGCATATATCTTTCATACTAAAAATTATATTGGCTTATAACTCCCATTACATAGGCAATGTCTGGTTTAACACAGACCATAACATACATTAAAGAGCCGATAGTTAAGGTGCATGGAATCTTATCTATATATCCATATTCCAGCTCAGTTTTTGAAAATTGTTCTTTGCTGAACTTGAAATGATTCCCCAAACGTGTACCTACTAGTTTAGCATTATCCATATTAAATCAGCTGAGAACCTTTTTGACATACTCTGTTTGTGAAAGTTTTAGTATGTCTTTGTCTTTATCTTTAATGATTCTCATGCCAAGTATTTGTTTAGCAGCTTCTAAGTCCTTCATTTTAAATTGTTTTGACAACTGCTGTTTCAACTTGTCAATCTCTTCAATGCTAGATCTTACAATCAACATATCATCTACATAAAATAATAGAATGATGTAGGAATTTTCAAAATATTTGACATAGCAACAATGATCAGCTTGATATTTTGTGTACCCCGAACTGCTTATGAAGTTGTCAAACTTCTTATACCACTATCTTGGAGCTTGCTTCAAACCGTATTAGCTACCACTATCTTGGAGCTTGCTTCAAACCGCATTAGCTTTTCTTTAGCTTACAAACTTGGTTCTCCTTTTCTTATATTGCAAATCCCTCTGGTTATTACATATAAATATCTTCCTTCAAGTCACTATGAATAAATGCTGTTTTTATATTTAATTGTTCAAGATGTAAATTTTCTACAGCTACTATCCTCATAACAACTCTGATTGTTATGAGCTTCACAACTGAAGATAATATCTTAGAGTAGTCAATATCTTTTTTTTGTTGAAATCCTTTTACAACAAGTCTTACCCTGAACCATTTGTTTCTATCATGCTGAATCATTACTCTGTAAACCCACTTGTTTTGCAAAGCTTTCTTTGTTTTAGGTAGTGTGCTTAACTCTCAAGTTTTATTCTTCAATAAAGAATTTATCTCATCCTTTATGGATAACTCCCACTTGCTTGAGTTTTCATCTTGTAATAATTTTTCATAAATTTATGGTTCATCACCATCTATCAGCAGAATATAATTCAGTAAAAGTGTAAATCATTGTGAGGGGTTTACAGTCCTTGAAGACTTACGAACATAAACAATAGGTTAACTTGGCTCCGTATCTTCCTGTGTAATAGTAGGTACAGATGTGCTTGAATCTTCTTATAAAGGCTCTTGATTTTTGTTCTGCTTGGTAATATCAGGAAGTCCTTCTAATCTTATAAATTTAAATTTTTATGGATTTGTATCTTAATCAACTATATCTGTTTTTACACTTAATCTGTCTTTATACAAAACTTTCTCATTGAAGATCATGTTCCTGCTTCTGATAATCTTTATATTTTGATCATTATGGAACCAAAATCCAAATTATTTATCTCCATATCTAATGAAGAAACATTTCTTGGATTTAACATTTAGCTTGTTATCAGCATTAGAATCTATGTGAACTCAGGAAACATACCCAAAGACGTTTAGATAAGAGAGTTGTAATTTTTTTCCTCTCTATACTTCCCTGGACAATCTGAATTTCAAATGAACTGATGGTCCATGGTTGACCAAGTAAATTACAGTATGAACTGCATCAGCCTAAAATGTTTGAGGTAACCCTAAATGCATCCTCATGCTTCTAACTCATTTAATGATGGTTATGTTCATCCATTTAGCAATATCATTCTGTTGTGGTGTGCCTGAAATGATCTTTTTCATTCTAATACTATTAACAGCGCAATACTCTTTGAAACCTCCATCAATTGTATTCTCTTCTATTATCAAATCTCAAGCATTTTAGCTTTAAACTTAATTCAGTATCAATAATAGCTTTTCATTTCTTGAATGTTTCAAACATATCATATTTATTTTTTTAAAAGTAGACTTATAATTTTCTACTGAAATCATTAATGAAAGTTACATAATATCAAGAACCTCTAAGAAATGCCACCGGAGAAGGTCCTCATAAATATGTGTGTACCAGTTTTAACTTTCTTGGTTTTAAGGTCCGGTTAACCTTTAAGAAACTGAGCTTCTTCTATTTTTCAAGAATACAACTTTCATAACTGTCTAGATCAATATTTTTTTAACTATAGTAGCTTTCCCTTTGACTGAAATATCTTCATCCCCTTTTGACTCATATGGCCGACTGTGCCATAGCTGTGCCTGATTTTCTACTTTAGTAGAGACAATAATTCCTATAAATCTTGTGGTCATATACAGGGTGTCGGTTTTCTTTCCACGATCTAAAGTCATTGCTCCCTTCGATACTTTCCTCATATCTCCAAAAAAAGGATTGAATGACCACTATCGTCAAACTATTCAATAGAGATCAGTTTTTTTTTTAATCTAGGAACATGTCTTACATTTTGTAAGGTCCATATAGATCCATTCATTATCTTGATTTGCACATCTCTTATGCCCATAATATTTATTGGTTGTTCAACGGCCAGATAGACTACACCATGATCTCCAGCGACATAGTTTTGCATCATTTCATGGTGTGGTGTATAGTAAAATGAAGCACCAATATCAAGAATCCAATCATCAATTGGACTTTGTACAACAAGAGTTAAAGCATCTTGTACCTCATCTGTGGTAGCATTCATAGAGTTAGCTTCAGGTTTTTTTGGGTTTGTGCAACTTCTCATATAATGACCAGGTTTGCCATAATTTCAACATTCAACCTACTTTCTGGTGTCAGACTTGCTTTTACTTCTGTATCTTAATTTTGATTTGCCTCTTGATAAGCCTCTATCATGTCTCCTCCCTTGAGTTTTGATTTAAGGATTATGTCTCCTCCCTTGAGTTTTGATTTAAGGACTAAACCTGAACTTGAACTTGAACTTTCACCTAAGTCTTTTCTTTGTACTTCTTCAGCTAAAATCAAATCTCAAATATCATCATATTTTAGTTTGGATTTTTCGGTTGAGTTACTCACGGCTGTTCTTATACATTCCCAATTGCTTGGAAGTGAAGTTAGCAAAATGAGTATGTGAATCTTATCATCAAACTCAATCTCAACAGATGATAATTAATTTGTGATGATATTAAAGTTGTTGAGATGTCGTGTAAGAAAGAAGCCATCTGACATCTTCAGGTGAAACAACTTCTTCATCAAATGCATTTTATTATTTACCGAAGGCTTCTCATACATCCCAGAGAAGGCTTCCATTAATCTTACTGTAAATTTTTCTTTTATAATATTATGAACAACTCTTCTTGATAAGGATAACCAGATAATGCCCAAAACCTGTCTATCAAGAATTAGCCAATCTTCTTCTTGCATATTCTCTTGTTTGCTCCCCAACAAAGAAAGATGAAGTTTCTCCCTATATAGATAGTCTTCAATTTGTATTTTTTAATATCCAAAATCTGTCCTATCAAATTTTTCAATTTCAATAGCTTTTATTTCATCTATCATTTTCACTAACTTTAGAGTTAGAATTTACTGAATCAGCCTTTATGGTTGTGTCCGCAATGGCCAGAAACATTAGAAATGACACTAAAATCACCTAAATCAGACTTTGAATAGCTAAGATCTGATCAATCAAACTTTTGAATCACTGAACGTTATAGATGAAGCCATGTGTTAGCTGAAATAGTGTTTGCGGCGCACCGGATCAAAACTCCATATGTTGACATGTTAGACACGTAACGTGGCATATCCACATGGATTTTTCAGGCTAGGATGTTCTAATGACATGGCAGGTGACAGTGGAGAATTGCTGTTGTGGCTGATGACGTAGCGGGTCAACCTGGTTTAGTTGCAGATATTCGGGCGAAGAAGGAACGTGTGGCGTGTTGGTGCGCATGGGCAGTCCTAACATTAACATATTTTGGCACGTGCAGGCATGTAGGACTTCGATTCTTCATCGGAGTTTCACCAGTGAATTTTTCTCATCGTACCTTACATGATGGTATGTTCAAAAACACGTTTTGAGAACTTTGATTTCTAGGTTTGGATTAAACACCCTTTTTTTTAAGAACAAGCTCTGATACCAGTTGTTGGGACAATTTAAAAATCAAATAAACACACAAATTTATGTGGTTTGACAACTTGTGTACTCCACGGAGCTACTGGTTTGTATTAATCAATCAAAGAAACAATACAAACAATAAGAAGAAGAAAAACTCTTCTCTACTCACCTCACTCTCACTCAAGCTCTCTCTATCTTCTTTATTTTTTCAGTGTTTTCTATCATACTCAACTCTTCAGTAAATATATATACACATTATAAGCTAGAAATAAAAACCATAAATCATACTATGATTTATGCTTTAATTAAGTTTTTATTATACACTAAGTTTATATCTAATAAGAGTGAGATATTTTTTCTAACAACTAGGCGACGAAATGGTTACTACAATGAATCCATCGAATATATCTTTACTGACAAATGAATAGCAGCTTTTACACCGACGGAATACTTGGTCAGTATAATTCAATTTCATGGTGGTGTCCTGGCTCCTATTGACTTTCAGCTTTGTTTCGGTTGAAACATGAAAGAAGTCCAAGCCCAACTTATTACTATGCTACAAATTACATGTCATTATCAAGCCTTACGTGGAGGATGCCAAACCATAGATTGTACCTTAAAGTAGTATGAGATCATCCATATGACATCACTATGACAATAATAGATTAATTGCTGCTGTGATAGATTATTGCTATGAACATAGAACAAGTAATGAAGGAAAACAAACGACAAAGACATTAGTTTTGTAAGGTGTTAATTAAATATAGGCAATTCTTACAAAAAAAAAGAAGAAGTCAGGCAGGCCCCCTATAGGAAACTCCACCAAAATGACAATATGATTATGTCATGGTGCTTGCATCACCTTTATGCGGTATGCAACACAGCATCATGACGTTATTGCCATTATTCTTTTCCATCCGCAGTATCCACTCCAACTACAACCTTGCTTTCCAGAAGAAAACAGAGGACTCATTGTGGTTTTCAGTTGCTTTTGCCAGAATTCAAATCAAAATTTTATTAGGCCTTAATGATGAGGTATTTTTAAATCAGCTTTTGTACATTGAAACTAAAGTTTGCACCAATCAAGTCTTAAACGATTGTTTATATATGGGTAGATGCTTTCACATTCAAATCAAACATGAAAAGCCAAGCCCATTTCTGTAAAAGACTTCTTGTGATACAGGCATATGGTGACTCTCCACATAGAGTCAGCTAACACGGTCTCTAGAGTGGTTATAGTGCAAGTGGAGCATGTGGTTTGGTTTAACCCATCAAACATCATACAATAAGAGACACTCTATGGTCTAGAGCTTATGCTTCTCTCTTTGATATTTGTTTTTGTTGGGGGGAATAGATAGCTAGCTTGGCATGGAGAGGGAAACAAAGAAGAGGAAGATGGAGCATGTTGAAGAAGAAGAAAAGGGAAAGGAAGATGATGATGATGATGAGGAAGAGGAAGAGAAGATCGAGAAGTTCTTTGCTTTGCTGAGAAGTACAAAACAAATGCATGATCAAATAAGAAGAAAATCAAATAGAATATTTAAAGAGAAAGAGGAGATCAGGAAAGTTGGAGAAGAGAAGGTTAGCGTGGCTTGGCATCCATCATTTCTGCCAGAAGATTTCTTGGAGGATGGCAAGGATAGTCAGGCAGCAGCCGGTCCTTCCAAGAGAAAGGAAGCAGAGAAAAAGGACGATGGAGAAGAAGGCACTGGCTTGGACCTAAAGCTTTCTTTGTAGAGGGTCGTAGTTGGCCTCCTCCGTCATCCCCCACCCCCACCACTCCCGTTTCTCTTCTTGCATGTTGAGAAGCTCTTACAATGAAAGCGAGGATCAATACAACATGTAAACTGTAATACTGGTCAGCATTTCCATGTGATCGATGTGCTGAATTTATCGAAAACATATTTTGTATCCTCTCTCTCTGCTTGTTTGGATCTATGAGGTAAATAAGATTTTCTTCTCAAGGTTGATGTTCTTACACAAGTGATGGGATGCCTCACTGGTTGAAGTGGAGACACCAGGTCATCTTGATCGACGAACTCATCTTGTGTATTTGAATTAGGTTTGAGACAGTTCAGAAGAATATACTTTTTTTTTCCTCCAACAACAACAACAAAGCCTAGTTTCGGACATAGTTATGACCCGGTCAATTTCTAACAAAAATAAATAAATTAATATTAATAAAAAAACTAAAACATGTAAGTGTTTTACTATATAAACATTGTTTATTCTCTTACACTTCATTATTCATAGCATTGTTCATTTACCACATTTTCGTTCTATGTCTCTCGAATTTTAGATTCTTTTTTATTTGGTAATATTCTAGCTTTATTCTCTTTCAATTTGGTCGTTAAAAATTATGTTGTCACCATCCTATTTTTTCTCATTGTCTTTAGATTGCATGCTATCATGTGTTGAAGGAGTCAAAGATTATTTCAGAGTTAAATGACATGACAAGTTTAATTACATTAACAAAAAAAAAAATAGTTATAATAATAAAATTAAACGAACAGCAACTAAAATTATCGTTGGCAACAAGCAACACCTATTTCCCGCATTCACTGTTCAATAGGTGCGGAGTGCTGTATTTTCATCTCTTAATTTTTAATTTATTTATATTTAGGTGTTTTTAGTTTTAGATTTTTTATTTTGATTCTAAATTTTATTCTTACATTTTAATCCCTCAATCTTTCAAAAAAAAAAAAAACAGAACAAAAAACCACTGAAAAATCTGATGAGAGAAAAAGCTTTGAAGTGGCTGGATTCTCTCCGGCCAATAACTTTAATTTTTATGTTTATGATTATGTTTTAAAAAAAAATCAATAAAGATGGTTTTCACTTTTAATGACATGCGAAAAAAAATTGAAGGTTTAAAAGTTTTTGTTTATTTAACTTTGATTTTTTAAATTAATTAAAATATATTTTGTTGTAAGAAATTAAGTCTTAAAAGTTTATAAGAGTTATTTTTCATGTTTTTAATTAAAAAAATAGTTTTAATTTGATTTTTAGATAAAAAAACTTAAGACTTTGATTTTTTAATAATCAAAGCCTCTAGTGGTGACCCTAAAAGATTATAGTTCATTTTGTAACGAGGTTGCCTCTGTATTTTATTTAAAATATAGATACAATCTGTTTAATAAAAAAAATAAAATTATTATTTATAAATCTCATGATATTTTTGCATTTGAAATGCAGGGGAAGAAAAGTAATTAATTGTTATTATAAACAATGCAATTAATATGAATATTATAGCATACTACACTATTCATAAAACAATGTAGCCAGCTCCATTGTTCCAATTGAACTAGTTCCGGCCGAATCGGGTCTAGTTCAAAGCTCAGCATACATTGAACCGGGTTCGATCTAGTAAAATAAAAAATAAAAATTATTTTTTATTTTTTAATTATGTTTTATTTGAAACTAGTGTTTTATATTATTCAATGACACTACATAAATTAAACAGAAATCACTTGATAATGTAGCATTTACAAAATTTGATCGTAATTTCAATTTTGTTCATGATTATATTTTACTTCATGTTATTGTGCGCTTAAGAAACCAAAAATAACTATAGTCCTTATCAGATGTATTTCATACGTGATGAAATTGTAGATAATTTAATGGAACAAAGAAAAATATTTTATATAAAGTATTATTTATTTCATGATGTAATAACAATAGTTAAATTTACAATATTTAAATTAAAAACCATCAATATTAATATATAACCATCAATATTAATATATATTTTTTAAAATTATTTTATAACTTTAATTTTAAAAGCATATACTTAATCAAATATATCAAATTACTTTTTATTTAACCTCAATTCCAATCATAATTTTAACCAAATATACATAAATATTAAATTAACTTTCCGTGAGGAAAAACTTGGGCACGCGAACCTAGGCACACCTAGGTTTTCTAGGTGGGCTTGTGCTTTCAGACATGCTTGCTTAGACATTAATAATTAATAAAATGGTGTATAAATAATTATTCATTTATATTTTCAAATAATTTATGATAATATTAATAATTATTTTTTGAATAATTATATATTAACTTTTCATATTCAATATAGATGAAATATCTATTTTATATATTTTTTTATTAAATTTTTTATTTTAATATATTTTTGTTAAAATGATCAATTCATTTCTTTTTTCTTACCAACACTTTCTTTTAAGATTATTATAAGTTTTTATTTAAAAAAAATATTATTGATAAAAGAAGAAGAAGAAGAATTCATTAATAAGGGAAATGAGCTTTTATTAAAGAGATATCTTTTTTTATTCTTATTTTATATTATTGCCTTCTTATTTATTTATTTTTATTACTTTTAGTTTTTATGCAATAAATAACATAGCTAAAAGAGGTGCAGTTTTTTGTTAAAAAATAAAGTATTAAAAAAAGAGAATTTATACTAAGAAAATGCATTTTTTTTCTTATAGAATTTAAATTATAAGTTTTTATAAAATCTATTTTTATTGTTATAAAATTAAATAAAAAAATTTAAAAAGCACCCAGCAACTCGAGATCAAATATTTCACACATTTTAATTTTTCAATTTTTAATCTTAATGTTTAGTTAGCAATAACATCTCTTTTTAAGATTTATTAATTGATATAATTTTTAATATATTTTATTAAATACGGTCACAATGCTCTTTTATTTTTATTTGTATTATTATTATTATAAATTGACTGACTTGGAATTCTACTCGAACTTTGGCTAGTTGGCTATTAAAAATATACTAAAATAAGGGATTTGAACCCTTTACCGCTTTTCTTTTCACACACGCCATTACTAATTGACCATGAATAAACTTGCGATTTAATATTAAAAATAATATATTTGTTCATGTTAAATATTTTTCTATAATTAAATCAACCCACTAACTCCTTGATTTCACAACTGGTGACCAGAGAACGTGGCTGAATTAGGGCCGTTCTGCCAAATTTGTGTTAACATGGCACAACTATTGACTGGACTCAATGGTAGGCTGTAACTCTTTGGGCAGCATCATTGGAAATTTGGAAGAACGTTGTGGAAGGCAAATGGGTGTCCAGGCTTTACAGCTTGTCAAACCTTTCAAAATAAATTTATTCCAGGCAAAGTAAAAACTTTTCTTTACTGATCAACTCCGAGGAGGCTTTTACCTTGCCAAGCTGCACAGTTGCCTCTAATAATTTATGCCATTTGCTTAAAGCAACCTTTTCTATTTTTTATTTTTGACGGGGCAGCCTTGCATTCACCTCTAATAATTGATGCCATTTGCCTAAAGCAACTTTTTTATTATTATTTTTTTGTGTGTTGGGGCAGCCAGGATGATGCTCAATGTTTCGTAGATACTTGTCTCATCACAAGATTATCTGCTTAAAAAATCATGATTCTCATTCATTAGCATTTCCGAAGATAAAATCTTTTGAGGATCGAAGTACTTGGCCACTAACGGGTACAGTTTCAGATATCATGGAGCTCAACAGAAACAACAACGACAGTTATCAAAGGTGACAGAAAATTTTACAGGAAAAAGATTCTTGACTGATGCAATCCTATGACGTATATGATCAACCACTAGTTAATAGCAACTTTGGAAGAAAGCATCCTAGTTGATTCACTTCCGTCACCTTCACTGGACCAAATTGAAAGGCATCGCAACCTCCAGCAGGTCTATGTCCCCACTAGAATGACATATTTTCTGTGATTTTGTACCTGGGCTGTATAAATATACAACTACAGTCACCCTGCAGTAGCGCAGTGAGAAGGCAGGAGCTGATCAACCACTAATATATAGCGTGTCATTAAAGTTAAGTGAAACAGCACTAACAAAGCAAATGGAGGAAGAAAGAAAAAACAAGCTGAGTACCTTTTCTGAAGAAGAAGAAAACGATGATGAGGACGAGAGAATTGAGAAGTTCTTCGCAATAATAAGAAGGCTTAGAGATGCTCGCATGTATTCGAGAACCTGTTTGCGAGAACAGGAGGCATGTAAGATAGCAAAGAAGGCAAAGAAAGCCCACGCACCTGTATGGACTCCAAAGTTTCAACTAGAAGATTTTGAGGAGCCAGGGTTGGAATCCACTCCCATATCTCAACCAAGTTCCTCAAAAAAGGAATGTGGAAAGGAGAAGAAAGAAGAATTAGATCTGAACCTTACCTTGTATTGACTGTGGAGGTCAAACACAGTGCATGGGATATGATATGCTTCAGAGTAGTATTTTCAAGATGCATGAAACATGTGATGCAGCAGAGTTAGAGCAGTCGTGTGTGTTGAATAAAAGGTTGCATGTATGTTCAGTTGGGTCGGCTTTAATTTTGCTTCTTTTTTTTCTTGTAATATTGTTGTTTTTACATTGATGAATCTTTCATTTTCGAGGTCATCTAGTTATTAAAAGATGGATTAGGGTTTATTTCCACTTTATAGCCATCATCTCAGATAACACTACTGATAAACAATCAAGCATCCAAGCATTGACATATTCTGTGAAATTATGTTCGCGTGCAATGCATTTCTATTATTCTGGCTCAAGTGCAAAAGTCACTTAATTATGCTATTGCAGCAAAAACCACTTCAAAGTTACAAAAAAGACATACAAAACTCACACCAGATATATGAACTCTTAATTCCCTATAAAAGTCAATCAACAATAGTTTGTATCCCAAGCACCTGAGATAAATTTTACTCCTGGATCTAGAGACAAAGTGTGTTTATTACCTGCAGAGGTGTCTGGAGATGTTGGTACATGGGATAGTGGACATGTGAAGTACTTGAAGCTCGTCACTTGAATTGGTTGGAATAATAAACATTTTATATAAAAAAAATACTTAAACCAAGTAAAACATGACACCTTTCTTAGTTAGAATGTTAATGTAAGAATTTAGCATGCTACAAAAGCTGGAAGTTTCTCCCTCAACAAGCCATACTCCAGAACTAACTGTAGAGCATCTGCTTTTCAATCCTTTGCGGTTGCTTGTCCGCACTCTATTTCTTGCAAACTTCCATTGATAAATTATTGATTTAGCTGATTGGAGGACAGTGCTTTATGTACTGAATACTGCAAATGTGAGGAAATAGGCACAGGCATTCCATCGTTCCTCCACTAGCACAAAGCCTGGGGACGTGGAGATTTGCTCTAAGCTTTGAAGGATGCAACAATGCATCAACATCCGTGACTTTGATAATTAAAGTGTAAAGCTTCTGAAATTGTTTTTCCTTCAATTTTTTCTGCTCTTCTGGAGAAAATGGTATGTATGACTACGTCTTTGGACTTCATTATGGCTTTTATGAGCTCCGGTCAGGATGTTGCTGGTTTATTCATCAGCATTCATATGAAATATAGTTGACATTAGCATCTGAATTCAGGATTGCACCATACCACATCTTTTGGCACCAAAATCTATGGACGAGCCTAAGAAATGTTGCCATCTTGATCTTGGCATCAAAAGCCACAGCCAAAGCTGCATCCGTCCAGTAATTACGTGCTTGTAATTACCATTAGTCACTGCAAGAACACAAGCCATCCTTAAAGAGATGGAATCTATTAGTATCCCTCAAAATTATTTGTCTCCCAGTTACTTGAGCTATTAATTTAATTGTTGAATGGCAATCCCCACAGACTCGAAGATTTTTCATCACTCGAATAGGCATTCCTTCTGGCACTTTCAGAAGTCCATATGCAACAGCCAATTTCTCACTGTGATCCCGTAAGCTGTGCACCTTCTCTTCTTCATCAACATCATGCATCACAAAGCTACCATCAGGACAATATCCAGCTTCCCTTAACAAAGCACCTAATTTTCCCAACTTTTTCAATATCATTTCATGCTCAGGATGGCTTGTGCTATCTCCCCCACTGAATATTTGCACTTTCTTGTCCACTTCAATCCAACTACAACCAGGCGATTTTCTCAAATTCCTCGCCCTCATTGTTTTTCTCAATTCTATAACATCTTTCCACCTAGTTTGGGACGCATAAAGGTTTGATAGAAGGATGTAAGGCCCAGCATTGTTAGGTTCAAGCTGTAGAAGTTTCTTTGCTGCAATTTCTGCCAAATCCAAATTCTTATGGGTTCTGCATGCACCTAATAAAGCACCCCAAACAATAGCATCTGCTTCCACAGGCATATTTTCAATCAAATTCATTGCCTCATTTAGCTTCCCTGCTCGGCCAAGTAGATCAACCATGCAAGCATAATGTTCAGTTTTTTGATCCACTTGATATTTAGATTTCATTGACTCAAAAATTTCAAGCCCTTCTTTAACCTCCCCAGTGTAACTACATGCTGACAGAACTCCAATAAAGGTAATTTCATCCGGTGCAATGCTTGAAGAGAACATGTCATGGAAAACTTCTAAAGCTTTCTCTCCAAAACCATGCTGCGCATAACCAGAATTAATGGAATTCCACATGACAATATCCTTTGAAGAGAACCTATCAAACACCCTTTTTCCTGTCACAAGATCACCACACTTGATATACATCGTGATCAAAACTGAAGAAACGTATATGTCTAAATCAAAGTGGGATCTTACCAACTGTGAATGAACCTGTCTACCATGATCAAGACTTGCCAAGCTACCACAAGCAGAAAGAACACTTATGACGGACGGGAAACTTGGCCTAACCCCTTCTCTTTGCATCAAACTAAATAAAGCAAGTGCTTCAAATTCAAATCCTTTTCTCTCATAAATCTTAATCATCGTGCTACATGTCCCGTCATCCTTCTCCCTCATTTGATCAAACACCAACCTCGCTTTCTCCACCTCCCCATCCAGCCCAAACCCCATAATCATCTCATTACAAGCAGCAACCGGTTTCACAGGCATTTCCTTAAAAAGCTCAGCAGCCTCATTAATCCTACCACTCCTCGTATACCCCGTCAACATCGCTGTCCATTTCACCTCATTCTTATCCGGCATCACTTCAAACAACTTCCTAGCCACATCCACCTTACTATTCATTGCGTACCCGCTGATCATAGAAGTCCAAGCAACCACATTCCTTTGAGGCATCTCATCAAAAATTTCTCTTGCTTCAATCAACCTTCCTTCTGAACACAATCCATCAATCATATTAGTGCTAGCAACAACATCCTTCACGGGCATCATATCAAAAAGTTGTCTAGCCTCATCGACACGGCCATCTTCAATCAAACCACCTAATATCACAGTCCAAGAAACAACATTCCTTTCCGGCATTCTCCAAAACAACAATTCAGCCTCCTCTATCAATCCCTCTTGCACGTAACCTCTAATCATCGCTGTCCACGAAACCACATTCCTCTCAGGCATTTTATCAAAAACTTTTCTCGCTTCAGAAATCATTCCATTCTGAACGTAACCAGAAACCAATCCATTCCATGAAATCGTATTTGTCTCAGGCATTTTATCAAACAGTTTCCGGGCTTCACGCGGCCGTTTGTTTTGAAAGTAACCGGCCATAATTGCATTCCAAGAAGTAACTGTTTTGTCTTGCAAATCATCAAATATCTTTCGAGCTATGCGTATTTGTCCAAGACGTGAAAATGGGAAATTTGAGATACTGCAGCAAAGGTTGAAGAATAAGTTCTATATGGAATCAAACGGGACAGCATCGAAGAGCAAGGAAGGGAAGTACCCAGATGGCAAAAATGGTTAGATTTTGATGGTGCCCAGATGCCAAAAACAGTGAAAGTCGATAAATTTGATGATTAAAATTGACAAAAAGCTTCGAAATAACATGGGGGTCCACAGGACGAAGTGATGGTTATGACTGCTGACAATTTCTTCCGACCCGACCCGCATGATCTTAATATCACCCAACTCTATAGGATCTGTTTTTTATTTGGTTTGATAAAGTCGAAACAGATTAGATAAAAAAAAAATCCGATCCAATTTCACTTACATCGAGTACAAATAAAAATCTCACCCGATTGCAAATGAGGTTTTGGTCTAGTAGTAGGAGGGGCGTGTTTCCTTTTAGTTTTTTAAAAGAAAAATATAATTATTATAAACCCTATTAAACTAAATTTTTCTAAATAAATTACATAAATTCTTCTCTTTGTTTTTTTCGTATACATAATAAATATTTTTACAATATTATGTTGCAATTCTTGTAAAAATCAATCTAGATTTTTAACTTAACTTTATAATTAAAGTTTAATTTATATTTATAAGTTCATATTAGTGTTTATAATTTTTTTATATAAAATACCATGTAAGTACATTATGTAAGTTTATATACATACATACATACATACATATATATATATATATATTTTGAATTACATGGTATAAAATCATTTAACAAATAATAATCACATAATCAAAATACACGCATAATTTCTAAACACAAAATATTTTGAATACTTCATTATATTAATCACTAAAAATTTGTTAATTTTTATAAATTACTTGTATATTTTACATTTCACGATATGATGTAATATTTTTAAGTAATATGAATAGATTATTTAGAAATGTGGTTGAATTGTATTTTAAAATATTTTTTTATTCAAATATATTAAAATATTATTTTTATTTCTTCATAATTATTTTTGAGATTAATATATTAAAACAATTTAAAATATAAAAAAATTAATTTTTAATTAAAAAAATTTAACTTGTTTGAAAATATAGGTTGGCTCGAGTTTCAAAATGTTTCTAAAATATTAGTTTTTAAATATAAAATAGAAAATTATTAGCTAGATAAATAAGATTATTAGGATGTGATTTTGCGAGGCTCTAAAAAAAAGATATTTTTTTTCCAGAAAAAGGTAAAGATAATGGGGTCAAGTCGGGTATGCAGACAAATGAGAAAAACCCTTGATGTGACCCGACCCAACTAGGTGCGGGTTGTGATGGTAATGAGTTGAGTGTAAAAAATCCGACTCTGCCTAACCCTTTGCCATCCCAAAGCAATTGCTTTCAGTGTGTACAGGGAGTTAGTTAAGATGATAAGTGACAGATATGTCGTGAAGTGAATTTGACGTGTGGGGCCAATTTTGATCGACCCAGCAGTTTAACTAGCCAAGTTTTACCGGGTTAGGCTGATTTTTGTAGGATCTCTTGTAAATTCTGGTCTTGACTATCAACTCGGACCGGTTAAATGGCCGAGTCACCAAAGTTTTTGTTCTCTTCTAGGTTAATGATATTGGTTTGAACTGTTTTGGTTGGATCATAATTAAAAAAAAATAACCCCAAAAAGCATGTTATGTGTCGGTGGGTGGTCTGCTTACTGCTTTTTTTTTCTTTTTCTTTTTTAATTTCTTGATTTTGGACCTTTCAATTAGCATTATGGATAATTTATTTTACTTAATTATTCATTAGACAAATTTGAAGAATGATAATTTCATAATACGAGTTTAATATGATGATTAACGAGACATTATCTTCCCTTATGTACTAGATTGAAAAATTGGATTTAATCTAAATGCATGAATGTTGATTAAAGAAAGAAATGCCAAGGGTTTCTCTTTTAAGATTTTATAGATAATTAAAAAAGGAAGAAAATATTGTTACAACGGAATCAAGTTTTTTCCTATTTGAACCGAAACGGGATTTGCCAAATCACAGTTCAGTAAGTTCTTTTAATAATTAAAAAAAAAAACAGTCTTGATATGCAAAATTGATTTATTGTTATCGTGAGTGTGTGTATATACATTAACAAACTCTAAAGCGCTTGACTGTAATACTAGATATATAGTTTATTGTATATTATTGTAATAAAATTATTAAAAAATTGTTCGGGGTGTTTAGGTTTTTATATTTTATTTTTTTACACAATAAAAATATGTTTCTATCTTAAAATCAACAAGTTTTAGAACTGTCAAGTTTTTTTTTTTTAACTTTCTATAAACTTCTAAACAAGTAAAAATACTTCTTTATCCAAGTTCAAAAAATTGTGGGGTTGTTGCACAAATGTTTTTTTTTCAATTATTTATGTATTTGGTGTTTGAAAAGACAAAAAAAAAAAGCTTTGTATTTAGGGGTATTTTTGTACTTTCACATGGTTTTCGGATAATTACTACGGTTATGGGGTGTTTTTGTATTTTTATATTAATTTTTAAATTTTTTTAATGAAAAAAATTATTGACGTATAGGCATTCATGTTGTTTAGATGGCGCGTGAGACACCATTTGATAGTTAAACTTGACCTTCTATTATTTTTGTAAATGCCCTTCCATATCCTCTTCCACATGGTATGATGCGTGTCATGTATGGTGGTTAAATTATAATTGATGGTCATCTTTTTATTTTTTTTCTCTTCTCCAGGTAAAGTGTATGATTGGTTTTTTTTTTTTTAATTTTCTATTTCATTTTTATGTTTTAATGTAGTCCTTCAATCATAATTTCTCATATATTTTGTTTTTAATTTTGATCTTTATTTTTAATTTTTTAATTTTTTTATCAGCTTTTTAGTTATTTTTTTTTTACTTTCAATTTCATCGTTTAATCAAAGTTTTTTTGTATTTTTTCTAATTTGACCCTTATTTTTTAATTTTTTGGTTTTATTAAAACTATTTTTCAATTCAATTTAACATTCCAATTGATTTTTTTATATACTCTCTATTTAATTTTTTTTTTATTTTCACTCTTATTTTTTTCAATTCTTTTGTGTAATGGATTCTTTTTACTTGTCTCATCTTTCTATATTTAATTTGTTGGAGATTCAGCTTAGTACAATCTTATCGTTTTGTATTATTATTTTTTTTAATATTATTTTGGTGATTATTTTTTATTTTTCAAGATATTATTTTAATTAATATATATTTTTTTTAGTTTTATATAAATGAAATTTATTTCTAAAAATAAAAAAATATTTATTTAAAAAAAATATTTATGATGTTTTGGCCTTACATAATATGTTTTTTAAGGTGTGAATTTATTCAGTTAATTTTATTTGTATTTATGTTTTAAGTTACAGGCTTTTTAGCTTTTTAGGAGTGAATTTATCTTTTATCAATTTAAATAAATAAGTTCAATAAATATAATTAGGTAAATATCTCATTTTGTGTAATTAAATATTTTAATCTATATTCATCTCTTAATTTCTCAATTTTTTTTTATTGTTAATGATTTTTTGTGTGTTTATTTACATAGATGATTATGAATTTATTTCATTAGATATTTACATATATTTTTTGATTTATATTTTAAATTTTTTATATAAAAAAAAAATGCATCAAAATAGCTTATACATTTGATAATTTTTGAAAAAAAACTTATAACCTGAAGCGCGGTTTAGATATTATGTGCGTGTGTGATTTTTTCATTAATGGTCTCAATTCATTAAAAATAAAATCTTGTGGAAAATGTGGGATTGTTTAATGTCTCAAGACAAAAAAAGGTACAAAAATAATAGAAACATGTTTAACAAGAAAAACAAATATGGATATAAAATAAATCTAGCTTGCGTATCTAACTTGATAATAGTTTTTAAATGATTTTTTATTATTTTAAAATAAAAGAATGAGAAGCCGGCTCTCCGATGTCAACATGGCAACTAAAGCTACATATGAGGATGATAAGTCATCATTGCTCATTTTCTTGCCATGGTAAACAATATCATGTCAAAAATTATGTTCACACCCACAAAATATATTTGCCTTGAAAAAAATATTTGTAATCACAGATTCCTTTTTGCTTATTCTCTGAACTGTGGGTGCTTCAACACCCTCTTAAACAACTTGTTTTCTTTATCTCATCTTTTTGCAAGCATCTTAATGATCCTGCATGTTTACCAAGGCTAGTGCTGCCCCATCCAATTTCTTTAAGAATTATGGCAGAAAATCAGCCAAAAGTACCACTGTTTTTCATTATTTTCAAGAATTGCTGTGTACTTCGCCAGGAGGATAGAGAGATTGCAGGAGAATTACTTGTGGTTCTTGGAGAAGATTCAAGATAGGAAATATATGAGAGAACAAAGCTAATCCTCCCGATTCCTTATTAGAAGGCCAATAGCCAGTTTTTCATGGTGGCATGTTTACAATTACAACCCTCTTTCGACAAAAGTGAAATCTTCTCTATCACAGGCTGCACCATACTTTTGTTTGGTGCTATTGTCCAAGGAAATAAAACTACAGAGAAAATAGCTTATATGGAGATACCATCCTTCTTGGATGCTGTTCAATTGCGGCAGAAGAAATCAAATGGAATGCTCGGTGAAGAGTGAGCCATTGACAGCACTTTGGAGGCTATGATCGAATTAGCTGCTTCAGTGTAATGGATTCCATCCCAACTTACATATCGGGATCCTTCGTCGCAGACCTGATAGCCAGGCTGACTGCATGTTACTCTTATATCATAGTTGTACGGAGGTCCTCCAGAACCGCAACATGCCATCAATGGACTCGAAAAACCTGCATTGCCAAATGATTGATCAGAGCAATACATTTAGTTCAAGAACCTGCATAACTATTATTTCATTATATGGAAACTCTAGTTATGATATGAAATTGCATGAACTAGCAGTTCAAGCATTTGATCGAGCAAGTAAACTATGGATCAATATATGCCTGCAATGTATCTTTTATAGATCAGCAAGCAAACGGTAAGGAGTTTTGGAATCCGAATACATGAGGAATAATATATGCGTGCTTCATGTCTCTTGTTGTTTCACAGTCAGCATAATATAAAAAAAACATACAGAATGTTCTTAAAAAAAGAGAGAAAAAATTCAACGCGATGCAATTAGAAGGTTTTTCTTACCATATTTGGAGGAGTTGGCAATGAGATCGTATTTGATTGAGTAGATATCTACATAGACTATAGTTGCTCCGGACAATTGAGACCCCATCCTTTCACATAATCTACGCAGTCCTTCATTGAACAATCCTGCTGCCCTGTTGTAATCTGAAATACATCCAATTGGATCTAGATCCTTCTTCTGAACTAGCGAAAGCTTTTGAGGGAGACAGCCTAGTGGTCCAGTGTTATGTATCCAAAATTTTCTGCCTCCTTGATTGTACAAAACCTATTCAATATATTCTTAGTCAAGAAACCAATACATGGGGGTGTAGTTACCAAGCTTTCTCAGATTTCTAAACTCACCTTCACAGCATTTCCAATCTCTAAAATGACGGAGGGAATCCTTTTGGTTACTTGTGCATAAGACAGTTTTTTGGAGAATGAATCAGCAATGTCATTTTGACCAATGTCAATAATGTAAAGCGCATTTCGGAGCCCTTCATCGGTGATGAAATTTCCAAAACCTAAAGGCCAATTAAATAGTGTAAGTTGCCGATTCCCTGAACACTTCATAAGCTGGAAATACATTATCTTCCATCATGATTTCATTATTACTAAAGTATCTTCGAGGTCGATATGAGCACATCAAAGGCTAGGCCTTATGCTTCTGGAAGCCTAATAACAACCATTTATATATTGATCATAGGAATCTGTAAGCTTCATGATTAGGCACGATAAAAATTCCAGGAATGACGAACCACAGACATCAGATCATACATAAAAAAGTTATTGGCAATTCAATCTTGCCGCCCATCAATTAAAATTGAAGGTCCAAAGCCAGGACTCACACAATCATTTGATCTCATTGCCTACAATGTTGAATCCCCAGTTCACCACAACCATGAAATCCCCATTAATTTCAAATGTCAAAACTATATCATATCTTGACTTTGGTAGTCATCAAAAGCTATTGAAAGCAGAAAACTAACATATAATTCTTTGACTAGTAGGAGAAAATTAAACAATACCAGCAGTGACAAGTTCAAGAGTGCGAGCTTTGAAATGAAGGAACTGCATTAGTTGAATGTTCAACGAGAAGGGTACATATTTAGGGAGAGTAGAAGACCCGACAACTGCAAAGTTGGCACCATTTGTGAACCCGGACCCCCCCAGTGAGTCCAGGTATGGGCTTAGAAAGCTAGCATTCAAGCTTTGACCTGCATTAAAAGAATAAAATACAATAAAGCTTAACACTTTGGTACATGCACCTGTTAACCTGTCAGAATGGGCAAATGGGCACTGGGAATTAGATCATTTTATGCTCTACTGATGTGCAAGTGAGATTTGAATCTTGAGACAATACTAGGTCGCTTTACCAATGTGCTTGCAAAGACAACTGTGTTATGGCTAATTAAGCTATGGTCACTCACTATACTAGGCTTTTAGAGCTTAAGCGTACATTAATTCCATATTGATTCAGGTACAAGACTTGATCTAATCATATGCTGCCATACATTATTTGTTCACATTTCACAGTCTGCGATAAGTTCATGCTATTCACATTGATTTGTTAAAAGTGAAAGGTAAATAAGACTGTAAAAGATACCAGCCAAAATAGCTGAATTCAAGGGCAAATCCAGCCAAAAAGTATAATTTCAAGACAGGTACATGCATTTCTGGGGCATTATAGTACCGTGACAACTAACATCAAGACAGGTACATGCATTTCTGGGGCATAGTACTGTGACAACTAACGAACAGAGAAATTTGTGGATGACATCAACTAGAGACAGGGAAAATTAAATCTTTGGACCCCACTTAATCAAATCAAATCTAATAACAACAGCACTACACATGATCAAAATCACGACTTGACCCCATGATCAAGGAAGGCAATTTGATATTCATACTTTGATCAATAAAAAGAAGAAGAAAGAAAAGTGGGGGGTGTGAGGCACTTACAAAGGAAGTCAATCAGGAGCCTTCCATCAGATAATCTACCAGTTGATCTATGAAAGAATGTACGGCCATTAGGGAGATTGACAGGGAAGCCAAGTCCAGCAACGAGTCCTCCAGTGTCAGAGTTGGAGTCTCCAAAGTTGAAGATAATTGGTGGATTCTTGCATTGAGAAGCAACTGAAGTGAAAAACAATGGAAGAAGAAGAAGAAAGTGTGAGAGAGGTAGAGGGAGAAGCGGACAGTGAGAGATCATAGCTAGTGAAGTAAGAAAGTAGCCCAAAGTGAAACGAAAGCGGTCTTTTAAACTCTTTGGATTCTTTACTATTTAAAGGGGGGAGATTGAGGTCACCTTTTGTTTTGTGTTGATTCTTTCTGTAATGCAAAACTATTCTTTAGTCCCTATATCTTAAAAAATACAGTATAGTCCTCAATGTTTGATAACTCTATAGATTAATCCTTTGACTCTTTGTTGACCATAACTCTATAGATTAATCCTTTGACTCTTCTTTGACTCTTTGTTGACAATCTTATTAAAATACCTTGGGTTTTCTCTAAGCCCTTATCATGTTCTTTTTCTCTGAGAACTTCGATTGTCAAAGGATGCCTTGAAATTTAGGAAAAAACCAACGAACTTTCTGATAAAACAAGGTCACGGGTCGATCAAAAGTGAGAGCTTAGTTATAGGCTATCAAGTATGAAGGACTAACTTGTAATTACGATTAACAAGGGATTGAATGGTAATTTGCTCGACAAAATGCTATCCTTATCACGATCTTATGTTCTCTCACTATGTTTTGTTTTATTACGAAAACAAAGATCGAAAATTTGAAACCATAAAAGTAGAGAAGTAGTAACATATTTTACGCAAAGTAAATTGAGAAATAACACCACAAAGCTTAAAAACACTAAAATTAATTAAAATTCAAAAATAACAGTAAAAATAACTAAAAATTCAAAAAAATATCTTTAAGCTTATTACAAGTACATCATTGATTGATTATGCATCTAACTTATCCTTTAATAAAATTGAACCTTGATACTTTCTAATAAAATTTAAATATGATTTAACAATTATATTAAAAATTATAAATTTTTTTGTTAGAACACCTTGTTCTTATACTTCGTTTTATTTATCTAATCTATAAATCCATCTACAAAATATTTTGTGTGCCAATATTAAATATGTGATTCCAAACTAAATAGACATCAATTGCTATCCTTTTAGTATAGTACATTTTCACATATGATTTAAAAGTTCAAAATCTAGTAACAATATAAAATAATGGCCAATTGTTCAATTTAGTCCTTTTTTTAGTTTTTTTTTCTAATAAAATCTGAATAGAGTGTTGGGGATTACTAAATATATAGCAGCTCGGCTCAACATGTTGTATATTATTTGTTTTGGCTTGGTCTAACCTGACTTCCATATCTCACGGTTTTTGTTTCTGACAGCCCATAGATCCCAAAACACGTATAACATATTGATAACCAGTACTACTAATAAGGTTAGCTATTATTCCCTATTAATTGATGTAAAATATTATAAATCATCCCTTTTAAGAAGTTTGACGATTTCATTGGCATAACCGGATAGCCAATAAAATTGATTGATATCAAATATAACAGCTCGGTCTAATATACTATATATATTATTTATTTTGGTTCAGCCAAACTCAATTTTCACACCTCAATTTTGTTTTTAGCATACTACAAGCACTTTAAAAAGGATTTTTTTATGAACAAATTTTCGGGCATGAGCTTTTAAAATCAATGTAAGCGCATGCACCTTCAATGATTTTATATCGCCATGCACCCACAAATATTTCTATATGGGCTTCAAGGCTTTGGAGTGAAACTATGTGGAAAAGTTTTAAATTAAACACGGAGATAGGAGGAGGGCCTAGAGATTGTAGCCCACAAGAAAAATGAATTTCTCATATACCAATGGGTGCTTGTAAGTCCCTTCAATTAGATAATGAGATACTTATTTTTTTTTTTATATGAATTTCTTCCATGACTGTTGTGAATCTATCATCACATTTTAAATCCACACCCAGTGTGTGAGGAGAGCTAAGCAGCAGTTACCAAGTCCTTGAGCCCCTGGCCCAAAATCACCGATTTCCTTGATGTTCTTCTTCCAATATCAATCAAACGTGAAAAAAGTTTTAGCCATATCATGAGCAAATGGATTTTAATGCACACATATCCAGAAATCCATACACCGACTTGGATTTTTAAAGTGTTTTTAAAGATGTATTTTTACGTGTTGATGTATAGATTTCTTTTAAATATTTTCTTAAGATTAAAATTAAAAAAAAGAGAGTAAATTTGTATACCATGCTAGTGAAGTTGTGAAAAAACTTCAGAAATAATGTGAGTTTTTTTATGACCACGTTCTAACCGTTCTGGGTTAGTGGAGTGATGATTTAAATGTAAACTTTTGTATATATGGCCTGGATTGTTCTTGAAAAACAACTTCACTGTATGAACATGAGAAATTTTGATTAGAAGGATATAATATAGTATGAAAAGAGAAAAACAAAATTAAGTTGCAGGGATTGCGTATCTAGGTATAACTTGTGTATGTGTTGGCTAGAAATTGTATAGTCTGACCTAACATGCTCTAGCTATGAATATTGCTCCTGTTTTTTTGTGGCTAGAACTTGTGTGACATATAATTTTTTTTTTTTTATGTTCGAATTAGTATCTTAATTATCTTTATATGGTGAAAGATGAGATCTAATTTTGACAAGTGACTAGATGTTGAAGGTTTTTTCATGTAGAAGGAGACTCATCATCAATGAAGAAATTAGTATGCTGTTGTAGGCTAAAATGACGACCATGTTGGTTACTGTATCATGCTATGCTATATGGTTGTGCCATACGCACAATTTATAGAAATATTGATGATGGACTCATGGATATAGAAAATACTGTTCATTTTTTATTTATGGGTAATTATATATCACATTTTAGGTTGTTATATATGAATGATGCAATGAGGACTACAAATTTCTCAATTATCATTAATTTATTCATAAATTATAAAAAAAGGGACTCTCTTGGCTTCTAAGTTATGAAGATCTCAAATACAATGAGCTAGAAATGTGTTTTTTTATATATATATATATATAGTTTTTTTACTATTGCAACTCAATTTAGTTTTATTTATAATTTTCATTATGTATAGAGTTTTGATTTGATCATTGTATGGCTTGAAGTCATGTTAATATTAACTAGAAATTAATTGAGTTTATGTTCTTGAATAACAATTGCTCCTAGCCACACCATGAGCTACCAATGTTTTTTTTATATATAGTTTTTTTAATATTGCAACTCAATTTAGTTTTATTTATGATTTTCATTATGTATAGAATTTTGATTTTATCATTGTATATTCACTAATTTATTTTTAATTAAAGCAAATTTGAATTCTAATAATTTTAGGTTTTTCATGTAATTTAATGGATATCCCCTTTATCTTCTAAGACCCTTTAAACATTATGATGAACCAAAGAAATTTTTTAGAGTAATTTTTTAGATCTTATAACTTATAAGACAAGGACAGGGGTTTAACAAGATACAAGACCAGAGTCTTGTGTTGATAAATTCAATTTTTTAACCAAAATAATTTTTTAAAATAACTAAAATAACATTGATTTAAAAAAAACTAGTTTAGTACAAAATTCAATATAAGTTATACCTCAAATTAGCAAATTACCAAAAACATGATAGAATTTGATAACTATACTTCATGTCTACTAGGAAGGGGATCGGAGTAGCCATTGATATAGGCTTACCTATGCTTAACCAAATATTCTTTGATTGATGAGTTGTAATTACAATCTTAGGGTGTATATGAAAACATTTTATCAGTTAATTTTTGATGCTTATTGAAAAAAACAATAGACAATTACAAGTAGAAAAGATAAATTTTAGATGAAAATATTTATTTTATAGGTCACAAATTTTATTTTTTCTTATTATGTCCGTTTCTTTCTTCTTCTTCTTTTTTTTTTTTTTTAAAAAATGAGCTTAACGTCAATTACGTATATAAAATCGATTATATAATATTCAATTACAAGTAGAAAAGATAAATTTTAGATGAAAATATTTATTTTATAGGTCATAAATTTTATTTTTTCTTGTTATTATGACCGTTTTTTTTTTTTAATGAGCTTAACGTCAATTAAGTATATAAACTCGATTATATAATATAAAAGTTGTCATCCTCCATAATCTCTAGGCAATGCTAATTACTGCTAAATTTTTTCCGATGTTCCGATGTTCCTACATTCCGACCCACAAAGGGGGCAGTCGGTCCCACTTGTTGTTATGCTAAAACGGCAAAGAATGCAAAATGCAATTTGGCTGCCAAAATTGAGCTGGCAAATGGCTCCAGCGCAAGACAAAACTGGAAGCCGTTATAGTTCATGCAAAAGCACAAGTGTTGCAAGAAAATCCTGAACCGTTTCTCTCTTTTTCTCATGCTCTAAGATATTTCCCCTCTCCTTATTTATTTTCTTTCACTTTCTGTTGAGATTTAACTCTCTGTACTCCAAATCTTTTGTGCTCTAGCTAGCTCTATTCTTGCATTCTCTTATATCATCGCTTCCCTGACAACCCCCCTCCCCCCCCTCTCCCTTTCTATATAAAGCACCACTAGCTAGCTAGCTTAGTAGCATTCTTGAAGGGAGTCAAGAAACTTGCAATGGATATGGCAGATGTTTTGCCATTCTTGGCTATGGCTATAGTCCAGTTTGGCTATGCAGGCATGAATATTACATCAAAGCTTGCAATGGATTCAGGCATGAAACCACTTGTTCTTGTTGGTTATAGGCAAATCTTTGCCACCATTGCAATGGTCCCCTTTGCTTATTTCTTTGAGTGGTAAGTTTTTTTAAGCTTTTTTGTTTGTTTTAACTGGTTTTTCGTGGCATTATTTCTTTTTCTTTGAACTTGGTAAGTGGGGCTGGTGTTTTGGAGGAGCGCATCTTTTGCCAATCAAATTTAGAGGACTCTCGAAATTTCTAATCTTGCATGCTATATAGAAAATTAAGCCATTACATTCCTCGATCAGTTGTTTTTTCTTTTCCCAAAAGTATGGAATTGAAGATTATATATACAGTAATTTATTTATTGTCAGTACAAATTATACAAATAAAAATCATGCTGCTGAAAAAATTTATGTTGGATTTGGAATGTTGGTATCTATGCTACTGGTACACAGGCCATGGCTTACGCATGGCTGCCGCTTGTCTATTTCTGCCATAAGGCGCCAACTACCTTTTGCCTGCCTTCACAAATGACCTTATAAATGAAAGGAGCAAGCTTCAGCTTCTTCTTTCTTTAATCATCTAAAGGTCTAACAGAGACACTATAAAGCAGCAGCTTTGCATTTAATTGCATGATCTCATGCATATACTTAGCTGCCAGTGTTCACAGTATTAATTAAGTGCTTTAGGACAGCCTAGCTATATTAAGGCTGCATGTAATTCCATTGGCTCATTCGTGGCCAATCAAATTTCAAAATTAACTCTCGAAAAAATAAAAATAAAAAATCTTGATGCAAGCAAACACATTCTTTTGAGTAGATGTTGAAATTTTCTAGTGCAGAAAAAGAAAATCAGGTGCCTATTAATTAATTTATTTTATTGATCATATCCCAATTTACTTTATTGATCATGTACCTCAATAAAAATGAAGCATTTTTATTAAATTGAAATTGCTATTAAGGAAAAAGTGTTGCGACTCTTGTCAAAGCTACGAGCTTTAGATTATTTGCATCTTATTTTTTAGTATCCATTATCGAACAATTTCCAAAGCACATGGACTGGCCGTCAATTAAGTTTTAATTCAGGACATCAACTTGGCTTAATGCTTTCTCTTGAATTGGATGGGTTAATCTAGATAATTTTTTTTTAAAAAATAAATATTTAAATTCAGGACATCAACTTGGCTTAATGCTTCCCTCATGAATTGGATGAGTTAATATAGATAATTTTTTTTTCAGAAATAATATAGGGTCAATCTAAATAATTTTTTTTAGAAAAAAATATTTAAAAATAATATATATATATATATATATATATATATATTTTAAAAAAATCAGGTTGTTCACTTACAACTAGGCTATTAACTATGAATTACATCAGTTAATCTAGATTAATTTTTTTTTAAAATAATTTAAAAACAATATATATATATATATTGGAAAAAAAATCAGGTTTTTTCACATATAAATGGGCTATTAACTATGAATTGGATGGGTTAATCTAGATTAATCTTCTTTTTTTTTTTAAAAAAATCCAGAAATAATATATATTTTTTTGAAAAAAAATTAAATTTTTTCACTTACAACGAGGTTATTAATCATGAATTGGATGGATTGATCTAGATTAATCCTCTTTTTTTAAAAAACAAAAAAATCTAGAAACAATATCAAAATATATATATATATATGGAAAAAAATCAAGTTTTTTTTCACTTAAAGCTAGGCTATTAACTATTAACTTGAGTTCATCCCAGTTGTTCCACTTCCTAGCTCCACCTTTCTCAATTCTTTAATTTTATCATCAATCTCTCTGGTATTAATGATAATCAATAAGTTAATTATGATAGGGCGCACTTTCTTGCTATTCTTATCTCGCAGTCAAAACAGTAGAACCCACCAATTGAGGCTGGCATGCAGAAATATTGAACTATCATGCTACTATTGTTGCTTGATGGAAAATCTTTGCTATGATGACCCCCTTTGCTTATTTCTTTTGAACTGTAAGTTCTTGATCAATGAAGCACGTGAAATGATTTATTGTTAAAAGAAATAAGCAAAGGGATCATTGCAAAGGTGGTCAAGTAACCTAACTTTATGAAGCTAATTATAATTAGTTTTAAACAGTTAGAAATTATTTAATTTGTCTTTTTTTTTTGGTGCAGGAGAACTAGACCCAAGATCACCATGTCTTTGCTGCTTCAGATTTTCATATGTTCTCTTACAGGGTGAGTAATTACTGCTCTCTGATAGTTCTATCTGCCAATAACATGTATTCCTGGAAATACATCTAATTTTCTAAGACATGCAGTGTAACTGGAAACCAGGTTTTTTACTTTATTGGGCTAGAAAATTCCACCCCCACAATTGGATGTGCATTGACCAACATACTCCCTGCAGTGACTTTCATTCTTGCAGTTCTTTTCAGGTACTGGGGTAGTCTCATTTTTCTGTATTTTTCTTGCAAATTAGACCACATTCGGTATGTTTCTTCTTTTGTTAATGTTTTTTTCTTCAATATTTTGCAGACAGGAATCAGTGGGAATAAAGAAGGCATCAGGGCAAGCAAAGCTTTTAGGGACAATAGTATGTGTAGGAGGAGCCATGTTGTTGTCATTCTACCATGGTCACATGATCAATATAGGTGAGTCAAGTATTCATTGGAACTATGCAGATAGTACCGGAAATAGCACCACCAACAAGAAATCGAACTTCGTCCTGGGATCCTTATGTATAATTGCTAGTGCTATTTCTTGGGCAATATGGTTCACCGTCCAAGTAAGAAATCTTAGCTTCTCGAAAGTTTTCAGATTGGTCTGGTCATGCCACTTCATGGTTTAAAAAGAGTTTAATTTCTTGATGATTTGCGCAGGCGAAAGTGAGCTTGAAGTTTCCAGCTCCTTACACATGCACCTTATTGATGTGTTTCATGGGCAGCATTGAATGTGTAGTAATCGGCATCGGTGCCAATCACAAAGTATCCGAGTGGTCATTGCGATCTCCTGGCAGGCTTATTGCAGCTCTGTATGCGGTATGTTCCCTTACAAGTTAACATAGGATTAATCAACTTGGCTAAGGAATTATGCCAACTTATTTTGGCTTTAAATTCTCATGCTTTTGAGCCAATTCTTGTACTTCTATGCCTGTTTAAATTATGGTATCTTTTTCCTTCACAATTTCAGGGAATCGTGTGTTCCGCACTAGCGTTTTCCCTCACTTCATGGAGTATTCAAAGAAAAGGAGCACTCTACGTCTCAGTCTTCAGTCCCTTGTTGCTTGTTATAGTAGCTGTTTTGAGTTGGGCATTGCTTCATGAGAAGATATATGTCGGAACGTATGCACATGCTTAACTCCACTTATTTTACACATATCATTGTTCTTGTGTGCTTAATCTTTTGTAGCAACAAGGAAGGACTAATTGATATGTGATTGATTTTTAGTGCTGTAGGGTCGATCTTGATCGTCGCTGGGCTCTACGCGGTTCTCTGGGGGAAGGATAAGGAATTGAAGGAGGAGATCGAAGAGACGAAGGTGATGAAGCTAGGCAATAAAGAGTGGAATAACCATGACCTTGAATTACAATTACATGCAATTTCAAATGGCAATAGAAATGCTGCAAGTTGAAGGATGGGATTCATGGGAACATAAGGGTAAAAAATCTGTTCGGTTTTATGTATTGAATGAGCTATCAATTACCATGTTTCTCCTGTGTATGAAGAGGCCTAAATTGACGTGATTAATGGATCGTTTGTTCCTCGATTGGTCCCTCTTCAAAATATTCGTTAACAGAAAACCGTAGATTCTCTGTCACTGTCACATCAACAACTATCACCAAGGGCCTTTTGAGCTGTACAAATGAGCTTCCCAATTACTTGCTTGTTTAACAAAAACTAAACACCAGCAGCTCTGAGATTTGATTAATCGATCAGAGTCTTGGAGGACTAGGAGCACATCCTTGTTACTGAAGCTGTTCATTAGCATGGTGTCAGTAATAAGTTCAACATCACCTTAAAAAATAAAAGTATGGCATAAATTGAACTTCACATGGAGAATGAATAAAACATTGCATCGCCAAATTTGTTGTTGACTTAAAATTAGCCAACCATATTCACTCGGGATTTGCATTTCAATATAGCCTTGAACCAAGTGCAGAGCTGTGAATGTGCGTGTTTTAAAGAGTTGGGAGAGCCTCTGATGGGAACCGGGCTGGAGAAGGCAGCAGCAGAGTCAGTGGAACAGCCCTTGCAGGAAAGGAAAAGGAGAAGAAAAATCCATGTTTAAGGGGCTTAATACGTGGCAGAAACAACCTTGAAGTCATCAACTCAACAACTAGCCAGAAGTGTATTGAACACGTTACAGGACTTTTTAAGACTATCCTTCTCTTAAGTGTCCATCAGTCTCCTCCGTGTTATTGTTGAGAAGTAAAGATACTGTGAGATTCCATCAGTCTCCCTTGCGTTAATTTTGAGAAGCAGTGCTATTGTGAGAGCCTGTCTAAGCGAGTGTTATTTTGTACACCTTCCGTACGTTAGCCTGAGAGTCGATAACACTTAGAAAAATACCAACACAGTGAGATGGAGGCTTATCTCCCTCCAGTGGATATAGGCTTAGAGATTGCCATACCACAGTAAGTTTGCTGCACAACGATATGATTAATGTCAATTTTTTCTCCAATTTAGTTTCCAATTTAATTAATTGGACTCTAAACTTTTTTATTTTGATCATTTACTTGTAAATTTAGCTAATTATATTTTTAATTTGAATTTTCTTCAACAAATTATACTTGTTTTTATATATACCAGGAAATTACTGCCGCTGACACCACGTTTTAAAGCAAAATTTCTAGACTAAAAATGTATATATAAACGAAGTTGATAGATTTTTTTCTTGTATTTTATCTTAAGTTCATCGAGTTATGAGTTTGTTAAAAAATAATATAGATTATATTTTAAAATTTTATTTAAAAATTTAATATTTTAGGTTAAAATGATTTTTTGGACTTGGTGTTAGAGCCTTAATAATAAAGTGATCACAAGTTCGAATTTTATTATTTTTATTTATTTAATAAAAATTAAATATAAAGTAAAATGAATTTGTGTAAGTTTGAAATTTAAAAAACTTTTATTGGAGAGAATATATTAAATAATAATATAAATCATATTCTAAAAACTCACCTAAAAACTTAAAATTTTAAATTAAAATAATTTCTTGATAAAATTAACTCGAGTTTTTTTACCAGATTTGATATTCTTTTCTCTCTCTTAAACTTAGAATGGCACACAGCAAGTCAAGCATCATCATTCACTTTAAGGTTTTGTTTATTTTTATATTTTAAAAATATTTTTAGATATTTTTAAATCATTTTAATATGACAATATCAAACATAATTTTTTAAAAATAAAAAATATTATTTTAATATATTTTAAATAAAAACATATTAAAAAATAACTGCAACCATTCTTTTAAATATATTCGAAATTATCTTGACAACAGTGCTGCATGAGTGCTGTATAGAAGAGAGAGAGTCGTACAGTAATTTTGCTATTATTGACAATTTCTCCATGTTATACACACACACACACACACTTTGCTGTAGTTTTCTATTCATTTTCACACCCCAGTTGTAGTTGCCACAGTACTGCTTTTCCATTTAGCTGGTTTCCATTCACGCACACTGATAGTGCATAAAAGCATGGCATTCAGTCCTTCTCACAACCAGGTAAGTTGCCTAATTACTAGTAAATGATATGATCAAATCAGTTTCCTTAAGGAATTAATCACCTTGAAATTACTGCTTGCTGGTGTTTAATAATCAAAATTGATGATCAGAAGGTGGCCTCCAAATAACTTAAACTGACTCCCACTCAGTAAGGTCTACGCAAATTGTTCAGTGAAGAGGTTACATGCCAACAAAACTAATTTCAATTAAAAAAAGCCTTCGCCACTCTTTTAAGAATTGCAAATTAAATCAGCTTCAAATGGTTCTGTCCTGTCCTACTTTCTTTCTGGAGTTTCCAAGTGACTTACATTCTAAACTGAAATGATGATCTTGACGAGACCACCAGTTTCCATAAGGAAATCACCAGGAAATTACTGCCACGTTAAAATCCCACAAATCAAAACATCAGCGTGCACCACATTTCATGCTTTAACTCAATTTCTCCGGTAGTGCTGTAAGGGGTACCCATAAAACTAAAAAAAATTATAAAATTTGGAATTTTATTGACTGATAACTATAGGTCACATGCTGCAAAAATAACTTGGATATTTTTCCCAAGCTGATTAAGCAATAAAATAAAATAAAAAGTTAATTGGTAATTAAAACTATTTTATTGACTGATTCAACAAGTCAATGGACCATTTACTCATTCCATGGGGTTTGTAGTATTCATTAAGAAAAAAAAAACATTAATCGGTAAAAAACTACAAATTAGTCTCTAATCTAATTTTGTTGATATTTGAATTCTTAACATATTTTTTGTTCTAAAACATATTGATTTCACATGTTAGTCAATTTAATTTTTATATATTTTATTTTGAAATATTTTTTTTAATTGTTTTTAATTTGATTTTTATATTAACTTTGATGCTTATTTTTTATTTTTTATTTTTTAATTGAAATTTTTTATTTATGATATCTGGTTCATATTTTGTATTGTTATTTATTTTATTTGAAATAATTTATGAAATAATATTTTTTTTAATTTCATCATTCTTCAACTTTTTATCTATCATATTTGGTTTCTATTTTTTTAAATAAACTTGAAAAAAATTTAAAAATTATTTTTGAGCTTATTTTTTAAGACATAGTCAAAACAATGGAAACTATTTCTTAACTTATTTTTTATTAAATTATCAAATATTCAAAAATAATTTATTTTTTAAAGATTTATTTTCTATAAAAACTAATTTTTCTTAAAAAAATTTCTTTCTAGTAAACAAATGGGATGAGTTTTATACAAATTGTTTAGTGAAGTCTTAAATTGTACAAAAGCAGTCGCTTTCTTATCTTCCACATATCAATTGATGCCAATAAAATAAAATAATATAACCTTAAAGTCTTGTTTTTTTTAGTGAAAATTGTACATAACTTGTATTATCATACAACTCTAAAAGAAAATGTTTTGAAATATTTTCAAATGAGGCATGGTGATGGGTTTTTTGCTACCGGAAAAACCAAAACCAAATCATTAATTGTTCAATTTTACTCGGAGTCAAAGTCACTTCCATTCACAGTTGAGAAAAAAAAATCAATTTATCAATGCATGAAGAGAGCTAAAGAGTTGTATAAATAGGACCTCTTTTGTTACCCAAAATGCATATGACAAACAACACTTAATATTCTACGTAGTGCTTCATAGAATCATCTAAGATGACGATGGAAAAAATGTGGGTTTGGATGCTGCTAACATTATTCACTTTGGTTGGAGATTGGTACGGTCGTTGTGACGGGTGTTTAGAGGAAGAGAGGATTGGTCTCTTGGAGATCAAATCTTCCATCGACCCGTATAGCTTTTACTTGGGAGATTGGATGGACAGTAAAGAGGATACGTGAGTGGGCTAGGACCAAGTGTGATAACACTACAAGGCGAGTGATTGAACTCACTCTGTGGGGTGTATGGGTTTAGAGCTTGGGGGGTTGGGTTTCTCAACGCTTCTTTGCTTCTTCCTTTTAAAGAATTGCAAAGTCTTGATCTGAGCCATAATGGAACAGGTGGTTGCCATGAGAATCAAGGTCGGTTCAATGCTTATGTTGTTATAATCATATTATTGAGTGAAATATTATACGTACTGAGATTAGATTGATAAAATGGCTGGTGTTTAGTGTTAATTATTTTACTTTGAGATTTCTCTTGCAAGCAGGCTTCGAAGTCCTATCATCAAAACTGAGGAAGCTGAATGTCCTTGACCGAAGTCATTATGAATTTAATGATGACAGCATTTTACCATGTTTGACTGGGCTTTCATCTCTCAACTCTTTGGATCTAGGATACAATTATATGTCGACACGATCAGGCAACATTTAAATTATCTAGTTTTGAACCTTTTTCTTTTCTCCTTTTTGTATAACCTTTTTTATGTGTTTATTTGTTTTCGATATACTTTTGAGAATCATCTTGCCGGTTTTGAAGTCTTGTCATTAAGATTGAAGAAATTGGAGAACCAGAACCTTGACCTAAGTTGGAATCATTACAATGATAGCATTTTTTTCATCTCTAACTAGGCTTTCATCTCTCAAGTCTTTGAATCTATCAGACAATGAGTTGACAGGATCAGCTGTCTTTTATGGTAACTGCTAAATTATCTAGATTTGAATTTTTTCATCACTTTCTCTTAGGCTAGTAATTTAAGCGGGACATCTATAAGTCAAGGTTAATCACAGTTTAGTTGCCTAAATTCCTAATTAATCATGTTGAAACCTTTTATTAAGCATATTAATATTTTTTTAAATTAGTATGAATATAAATTAATATGAATGTTTGAGTTAGCTTGCATCACCTCAAATATTAAACATATTAATATTGTACCATGTATCTTTGTATAATATATTTTATTGTTTTCTTACTTCACAGTGCCTTTCCTCAATTTGACCACCTTGAAGAATTGTATCTAGATCCCACTACTCTCCCAATAAACTTTCTCCATAATATTATACCGTTGCCTGCTCTTAAAATTTTGTCTGCTAGTGAATGTGACCTCCATGGTACTCAAGGTAAATTAACAACTCTCTACCTGCCTATAATTACATGATCAATGAAAGATGCTTTCATCATTATTTTAATTATTTCGAGATAAATTGTGCAGGTTGGTGTGAATTGAAAATTTTGGAGCAATTAGAACTCTCCAGAAATAATCTAGAGGGTTCACTCCCAAATTGTTTGGATGGATTGAAGAATATAAAGCAGCTAGATCTCTCGGGAAATAATCTGAAGGGTTTACTCCCAGATTGTTTGGGAAACTTGTCATCTCTTCAAATACTTATGTTTCCGGAAACCAATTTACTGGAAATATTGCCTCTGTTCTTTTTACCAACCTCATATCCCTTGAGTTCTTATCACTATCAAATAACCACTTTCAAGTCCCACTTTCATTCAAGGCCTCCAGTAACCACTCAAAACTCAAGTTCTTCATGTGTGACAACATCACTCTAGTAGAAGACCAAGCTGGCTTTCGGAATTTCATTCCAAAGTTCCAACTCATGTCTTTCAGCTTGTCATATAGTACATCTAAATTACTCAATACAGATGTTCCCACCTTTCTCTATAGCCAATATGACTTGAGAAACCTTGATCTCTCCAACAACAACTTCAGTAGAATGTTCCCATCATGGTTACTTGAGAACAACACAAGCTTGGAAGCATTACATTTGAGGCAGAACTCCTTTGTTGGTCCTCTGGAATTGCCAAACCATCCTAATCCGAATATGATTATCATAGATATATCAAACAACAACATACATGGTCAAGTTCCAAGAAATATGTGTTTGGTATTACCAAATTTGTCAATCTTAAGGATGGCTTTGAATGGACTGACAGGTAGCATTCCTTCTTGTTTTGGAAACATGAGCATTCTAGCACTTTTAGATTTATCTGACAATCGATTGTCTAAAGTAAAACTAGAGCAGTTGAAGAGATCATGGTATGTGGGGCTATCAAACAGCAATTTGGGTGGACATATATCTCCTTCAATTTTCAACTCATCTTTACTCAGATATCTCTACCTAGATGGCAACAAATTTACGGTGCATGTATTAGATTTCAACCTACCAATGGGATATATTTAGCTGCACTGCATATCAGCAACAATCAGTTTTCAGGCATTCTTCCAACATGGATGGGCAATTTCTCAAATCTCAAAGCAATTGATTTGTCCAGAAATCATTTTTATGATCCGCTTCCAAGAGATTTCTGCAAGCTTGACTACCTTGAATATTTGGACTTGTCTAAGAACAATTTGTCTGGCTCTCTATCATCTTGCTTCAACCCACCATCAATAAAACATGTCCATCTATCCAAAAATCAACGGAGCGGTCCATTAACAAAGGCATTTTATAACAGCTCTTCCATGGTGACAGTGGATATCGCAGACAACAACTTGATGGGTCCAATTTCAAATTGGATTGGCAATCTTTCGACATTGAGTTTTCTTTTTCTGAAAGCTAATTTTTTTGCTGGTGAGCTTCCTACTCAGTTATGCTTGTTACAACATTTACGCATCTTGGATGTTTCACGAAATCAGCTCTCTGGTCCTCTACCTCGTTGTCTGGGAAATTTTTCTTTGAAGGAAAATCTAGAGAAAGCGGGGGATACTGGTCACGAATCCTATGCGATCATGATCCTAAAGCAGATGTCAAATGAAACCGGTTTACTAGTAGGGAGGATCTGTTGGGAATACCGACCGGTGATGTACTAATATTTGCTTATAGGAGGGCCAAGCACACTGACACAATATTTAACGTGGTTCGGC
>NW_011499926.1:506346-506886 GCF_000495115.2 Populus euphratica | reverse complement strand
CACATTGGCTCTAGGGCGTTCTGAACTGGGCTCCTTCCACGACCCTCACACCTTCTCTTGAGGTGTCTCCACTCGTCGTCATGAGATGGTCTGATCATGGGCTCATCTCATAGCCCTCACACCTTCTTTTAAGGTGTCTCTTCCTGTCATTATGAGACGATTTGAACTTGGACTCATATCACGGTCCTCACACCTTCTCCTGAGGTGTCTTCGTCTATCGTCATGAGACGGTCTAAACTTGGACTTATATAACGGTCCTCACACCTTTTCCTGAGGTGCCTCTGCTCATCGTCATGCGGCGGTTTATACTTGGGTTCCTTTCATGGCCTACACACCTTCTGTCTGAGGTGTCTTTGTTCGTCATAAAGCAGTCACATCCTCCTTCATCGGGGATGTCTTCAGTGACTAAGATTCTCTATCACCATGTGGACTTGGGAGAGTTCATTGCCACTGATCACATAGAAAGAGAAAGTTGCGGTATACTCCTCGCAATCCTCCACCTCGATTTCTATGTTTGGAGCTTCTACGTCTTTCATCATT
>NW_011499926.1:446548-504447 GCF_000495115.2 Populus euphratica | reverse complement strand
ACCAACTCTAGCTCATTCAACAATGGTAGCTACCAATAGTCAATGGTTGGTGCCATCCATTTGTTGCACATGAAATGACAACCAACCTAATAGGATCAATGACGTGGAAAGCAATTTTGAAGACAACAATATAAAAGAAGAAATGAAAGCAAAAATAAAAGAAGCAGTAGAATTAACAGCTAAAAGAATTTCATGTACTTACAAGGGCTGGTTTTGATCTCTCCAGCAATAGATTCTCAGGCCAAATTCCATTAGAAATGGGAAATTTAAGTGAGTTGCATGCATTAAACTTGTCAGACAACAATCTTACTGGATCTATCGCTGCAACATTCTCAAACTTGCAAAAAAAAAAAAAAAAGTCTAGATCTTTCTTACAAAATGGTGTTAACCCTTTACAACTTATTGTACTCAACAATCTTGAAGTTTTTAGTGTGCCCCAGAATAGCTTTTCAGGTGAAACTTCAAAAAGAAAATATTAGTTTGGAACTTTTGAAGAAAGCACTTATAAAGGTAATCCTTTTTTATGTGGACTTCCTTTACAGTAAAAATACGGTTGAGCAGAATCACCATCACAGCCAATGCACAATGATGAACGAGAAAATGATGGTTTCTGTTGTTATTTATTTTTAGCTTTCCATACAAAATAAAAATATATATTTAAAAAAATTAAAAAAATAATAAAAGTAAGAAAAAAAATACTAGAATACCAAAAAAAAGAGTTAAAATCGGTTTAGGTTATTTAAAAATGTAAAAAATTAAACTTTAACAGTACATTTTTTTTATTGGTGAAAGTTTGAATAAAAAAATTTAATTTAAAAAAATCAAAATTAAATATTTATAAGTTCAATTAAATTTTATTCAGTATTTAATTAAATTTATAGAGAGTTTAATGGCTAAAAAATTAATTTTTTAAATCAATTTAAATTTTTACTGAAAAAAATTAAAATTTTAAAGTGCAATTATAATTTTAAAAAATTCATTTAATTAAATCAGCAATTTAATTATATTATTATTAAAATTTAATGGCTAATTAAAAATTTAATTGAAACAATTCGAAAGTGAGTACCATATCAGAAAAGGTACTAGCATTAAGGACCCAATTACAATTTTTCTGGGGTTTGATTACAAACAAAAAGAAACCAAACGGCGCCGTTTCTATTGAAGCACTATTCACTATCTTTTAAAAAACATGGCAGCTGTGGAGTTAAAGGTAAGAGACGTTAGCAGCTATAATGGAGCCGCTTAAATCAGGGGGCATGTCTCAAGCCACCATGGACGCCGACCATTACTCTGTTGGCAGAAAACGTCTGCATCCTCATGCTATAAAAGCCAGAGGCCAGAAGTAGCCAGGGGAGGGGTGAGGAGAGAAAAAAAGAACGAGACAGGGGGGACGAGAGAGGAGAAAGAAGAACAGAGGAGAGAACACAGTGGGAAATTCAGGAAACACAAAGGAAGGCCGCACGAAGATATAAAAAACAAAAGAAGCAGAGAAGCAAGGTGGCAAAAACCAAGATAAGAAGCAACGCATAAACAGAAGAGAAGAGGAAGAGCGACCGCAGCAACACCACCGCCCAACTGGTCACCAACATCACCGTCAGCTCATCATCTTTTTCATCCCAGCAGCCACGCCAAGAACCGCTGAGAGGGGAATATAGGAGAGAAAAACAGAAAGAAAAGGGAAGGGAAAGGCGGAGAGGAGAGGAACACAGGGGCTTCATCATTTCAAAAAGAAAAGCAGAGAAAAACCAGAAAAAAATTATTTAGATTACTCTCTGGTTTTCGTTATTTAGATTGCGTCACGTTTGACTGAAAGAATGTTATAAAAAATAATTGGTAAAAGCCATTTTTTAAATTTCGAGTGAAAATCAATCATCAGTTTTAGAATTATTTATTATTTTTATTATTATCTAGAACCATAATGATGCTTGGTGATGGGCTTTTTACTACAAAAAAGAAAAAAAAATCAAATCAGTAACTGTTGCTTGTCCATTCGATCATTAACGTACGTGACTGTGGGTCAAGTTTACCACAACATGCCCAGCTCTATAATGCACCGATGTCTTACTTTGACAATTCTGCTCAAGGGTTGTCACTATCAAATTTAATGCATGGATATCCATAGTGTGGTCCTAGCTAAAGCACCGACGTTCCGGTGCTGGTAAGACTCCTTCAAGGAAATATTCATGGCTGTTTCGTGTTATGTCTCCTTACTACCAAAAAATACAAAATTCAAAATCAGTAACTGGTGATTGTCCATTCGTTCATTAATGTACGTTACTGTGACTCAAAGTCTTTCCAAAAATTCCACGTCTATAATGCACCGAAGTCAACTCTTTTGACAATTCGGCAAAGAAAATATAATTAAATGCATCAAGAGAGCCAAAGGTAGTGGTTCATAGAATTATCTAAGATAATGATGAAAAAAATGTGGGTTTGGATGTTGGTAACATTATTGACCTATGGTCGTTGTTATGGGTGCTTGGAGGAGGAGAGGATTGGTCTCTTGGAGATCAAGGCTTTGATCAATCCAAACAGCATCTTCGGGCATTTGGGCGACTGGACGGCCAATAAAGAGGATATTGCTAATTGTTGTGATTGGTCTGGGATCGAGTGTGATAACACTACAAGGCGAGTGATCCAACTCTCTCTTTCTGGTGCAAGGGATTTCCGCTTGGGCGATTGGGTTCTCAACGCCTCTTTGTTTCTTCCCTTTAAAGAATTGCAAAGTCTTGATTTGAACAAAAATAGATTAATTGGTTGCTCTGAGAATCAAGGTTCAGTCTTTCTGTTCTTATAATCATAAAATAAATGTATATTATTGTGTGATTAAATTACACCGATCAAGTGTTTAATTAATGTTAATTACTTTGCTTTGAGTTTCTCTTGCAGGCTTCGAAGTCCTATCATCTAAGCTAAGGAAAATGAATGCCCTTGACCTCAGTGGTAATCGTTTTAGCAATAATTTTGTATCATGTTTCAATGGGCTTTCATCTCTCAGGTCTTTGGATCTGTCCAGCAATCTGCTGAAAGGATCAGCTGACTTCCATGGTAATAATTTAATTATAATTTAACTTTGAAGCTTTTCCTTTTTTCCTTTTTGTATGCTTTTTTCTATACGTTTATTTCCTTCCAACAGGCTCTTGAGAATCGTCTTGCAGGTTTCAAAGTCTTGTCATCAAGGTTAAGAAAACTAGAGAGCCTTCGCCTAAAGATGAATGGATACAATGATAGAATTTTTTCAACTCTAACTGGATTTTCATCTCTCAAGTCTTTGGATCTATCATACAATCAGTTGACAGGATCAGCTGGCTTCAATGGTAACGTTTAATTATCTAGCTTTGAATATTTTCCATTAGTTTACTTTAAAAATCACAAGTGAGGAAGAACAGGTATATAGAATGGATACTTCCAATCTATCATTGGGTTCTAGTCGTACATCTCCATTTCTCTTCTTCTGTTTTTTTTTTTTTTGACAAAAACACTATCTCAAGGCATAAAACAACCTGGCTCGTTCCTTAACCTTCGAACTGTACACAGCCTATTTTATAATAAAATATGCATTCATGTATCATTTTTACGTGTCTTGTAGCTTTTCAACTCCAACCGATGAGGCTGGGGAAACTAGAGAACCTTTACTTGAGTCGCAATCAACTGAACAGCAACATCTCATCAATTCTAAGTGGGCTTTTATCCCTCAAGTCTTTGGATCTATCATATAATATGTTGAGAGGATCAAATATCAATGGTAGGGGATAATTTACCAAGAGGCAGCTGATTTTAACCTTTTATTTTGCATATTATAATTAAGGCATTGCCACTTACATATAGCAACAACATTCTTGCAGGTTTTGAGGCCCTACCATCAAAATTGAGGAAACTAGAGAGCCTTGACCTAAGCTATAATAGATTCAACGACAACGATTTATCTTATTTGTGTGAATTTCCATCCCTCAAGTCTCTAAATCTATCGGGCAATATGTTCTTAGGATCAACGACTATCAATGGTAAGGTTGTGAATATTTCTTGGCCTCTTCTAGCTAATTAGGCATAAGTCACCCAAAATTCATTGTTTAAATGGTACATGCTTATTTACCCAAAATTCATTTCAATTAGCTCATTTCTCAACAATACCGTTTGATATGTTTAAATATCTCGATAACATATCAATCCAAAATTTTAAAATTTACATGGAATAAGACCCCAAGAATATGGTTTTATTATATTCACTAGCAGTTATGAGTATATCAACTTCAAATAACTTGCTTTATTATGTGGAATTTTGTGTATCATAATTAGGTAATAAGTACAATCTTGAGCTCAGACAACCTTAATCAATTAAAATCCATCAAACTAACATTATTAATATCCATGGATTTTAATGTACATTATTAATATCTTTTAGAATGCATCATAAGTTAATTTTTTAGAATAACATATATAAGTTTTGAAAAAATATATTTTGTAGGTTTTTTATAAATATATAAAAAATAGTCCCTCAATTTTGTAGGTTTGTTTTTTAAATACAGTCTGTCTAATAATTTTATGGCAGTTAGCACCACAAAAGCTCCGACTTAATAAAGCCTGACTATACCATGTGAAATTTGAAAATCACAGATCAAAACAATCTATATAGTAAGTTCTCTTCAAAGGGATAAGCTAGGTTGGTGTTTGGCGTTTCAACAAGGATATTGTCTTTGTTACAAAATAATTTATGAATTATTTGTGGTAATCAAATTTGGTGTTTTCTTTAATAATCCATGACAAAGATGGTGTCCAATTCATCTTCACAACACTTAATTTCACTGCTTATTTGATTGTCGTCTCCTTTCAACTGGACAAATTACAGGTTTAAGGAAGTTGGAGGTCCTTAGTCTGAACGAGCTCACCATCATCGGAAGTACTTTGCTGCTGTCATTGGGAGCATTGCCATCCCTAAGGACCCTTTCTCTTAAGGAAACTAATTTAAGCGGGACGTCAATAAGTCAAGGTTAATCATAGTTCATTCGCCTGAAGTCTTAATGAAATAAGTTGAGGCCTTGTATCAAGTATAAGTAAAATTGATGTAAAATGGAATGGCTGCTCTGTATCACTACCATTTTCATCATATTTGCTTTTTTTTCACAGGGAGTTTTTTCAATTCGACCACCCTTGAAGAGTTGATACTCGACGGCAGTTCTTTCCCAACAAACAATCTTCAGAATATTGGAGCATTTTCAGCGCTTAAAATTCTGTCTTTAAGTGGTTGTGATCTCAATAGCACCTTACCAGCATAAGGTAAATTAACAACTCCTGCCCACGTTTACATCAATAACTAAATGAAGTCTTCATCACTAGTTTTAACAAATTACAGATAAATTGTGCAGATTGGTGTGAATTGAAAAATCTATAGCAGTTAGATATCTCTTGGAATAATCTGAAGGGTTCACTCCCAGATTGTTTCAGAAACTTGTCATCTCTACAACTATTAGATGTTTCTGGAAATCGGCTTGCTGGAAATATTGCCTCCGGCCCTCTTACCAATCTCAAATCCCTTGAATTCCTCTCATTATCAACTAACCACTTTTGAAGTCCCACTTTCATTTATGTCCTTCATGAACCACTCAAAACTCAAGCTCTTCATATGTGACCACAACACACTAATAGGAGACAAAGCTGGCTTTCAGAATTTCATTCCAAAGTTCCTACTCATGTTGTTCAGCTTGTCATATAGTACATCTAAAGCACTCAATGCAGATGTTCCCAACTTTCTCTATAACCAATATGACTTGAGAAACCTTGATCTCTCCAACAACAACTTCAGTGGAATGTTCCCATCGTGGTTACTTGAAAACAACACCAGCTTGGAAGCAATATATTTGAGGCAGAACTCCTTTGTTGGTCCTTTGAAATTGCCAAACCATCCTAATCCGAATATGATTACCATAGATATATCAAACAGCAACATACATGGTCAAGTTCCAAGAAATATATGTTTGGTATTCCCAAAATTTTCATTCTTAAGGATGGCTATGAATTGACTGACAGGTAGCACTCCTTCTTGTTCCCATCGTGGTTACTTCAGAACAACACGAGGTTAGAACAACTATACTTGAGGGAGAACTCTTTTGTTGGTCCTTTGATTTTGCAGAACCAGCCAAATCCTTATATGAATGTCATAGATATATCAAACAACAACATACATGGTCAAATTCCAAGAAATATGTGTTTGGTTCTCCCAAATGTGTCAAAATTAAGGATGCATATGAATGGACTGATTGGTCGCCTTCCTTCTTGTTTTGGAAACATGAGCTCTATAGAATATATGGATTTATCTGACAATCAGTTGTCTATAGTAAAACTAGAGCAGTTGAAGAGTTCATGGTTTGTCAAGCTATCAAACAACAATTTGGGCGAGTAGCTGCCTCCTCCAATCTTCAACTCATCTGCTTTCCTATATCTATACCTAGACGGCAACAACTTTACGGGGCAGATATCAGGTTTTCCACCTCCCAATTGGATACATTTGAGTGCATTGGATATCAGTAACAATCAATTATCAGGCATGCTTCCAACGTGGATGGGCAATGTTTCATATCCCCAAGCAATTGATTTGTCCAGAAATCATTTTGAGGGTCCAATTCCTAGAGATTTCTGCGACCTTGGCAACCTTAAATATTTGGACATGTCTGAGAACTATTTGTTTGGTTCTGTACCATCTTGCTTCAGCCCATCAACAATAAAACATGTCCATCTATCCAAAAATCAATTGAGCGGTCCATTAACAAATGCATTTTATAACAGCTCTTCCTTGGTCACGTTGGATCTCAATTACAACAACTTCATGGGCCCAATTTCAAATTGGTTTGGCAATCTTTCGGTCTTGAGTGTTCTTCTTCTGAAAGCTAATCATTTTGCTGGTGAGTTTCCTACTCGGTTATGCTTGTTAGAACATTTAAGCATCTTGGATGTTTCACAAAATAAACTCTCCGGTCTTCTACCCTCCTGTATAGAAAATTATCCTTTTAAGCAAAATTTAGAGAAAGCGGTAGCTGTTCATCAAAGAATCTATCAATTGGAGTCCACAAGTAAGATGTATTCTGAAACCAGTTTACTACTAGGGAGGATCGATAACCTGAAAAACAGTTTTAGATTCGTCAATATAGAAGAAACAATAGAATTTACAACTAAAAGAATGTCATATGGTTACAAGGGCAATATTCTCAACTTCATGACTGGTTTTGATCTCTCCAGCAATAGATTCTCAGGCGAAATCCCATTAGTAATGGGCAATTTAAGAGAGTTGCATGCATTAAACTTGTCACACAACAATCTCAAACTTAAAGCAGATAGAGAGCTTGGATCTTTGTTACAACAACTTGAATGGTGGAATCCCTCCAGAACTTGCTGTCCTCAACAATCTAGCAGTTTCCAGTGTGGCACACAATAACTTGTCAGGAAGAACTCCAGAGATGAAGGCTCAGTTTTGGACCTTTGATGAAAGCAGTTATGAAGGTAATCCTCTTTTATGTGGACCTCTGTTACAGAAAAAATGCGGTGAAGAAGAATCACCATCACAGCCAATGCCTAATGATGAACGAGAAGATGATGGATTCATAGACATGTATGTTTTCCGTGTGACCTTTGGGGTATGTTGCATAATTGTGGTGTTGACAATTGCAGCAGTTCTTTACATAAACCCACCTTGGCGACGCAGGTGGTTTCACTTCATTGAAGATTGCATTGACACTTGCTACTATTTTCTGGTGATTAATTTTCGTAAGTTCTCCAACTTCAGAAGATCTTAGGGTCTTAGAATGGGATTGCTGAATTTGTTGCGGTTGTTGGTGGGGGAATCAGTTATTTGCTTGTTGCATTCTTGGTCCAGATATGTGTTTTCTCCGAACTTGTCCAATTTGCTTGTATCTGTCCAGCCATTATAGGTGTTTTTTAGTGTGTTGGTCTCATAGCTTAGCCTTACCTTGGATCTTTTCAATATGCTAGTGTTGTAACTATATTTATCTTTGGGATCCTAAGTTTGTCTTGTTTTCCTTTGCTTTCGCTATATTTTTTTGCACTGACCATCATGTTGGAAATTAAAGTCTTATCAAGAAGTTAATTATGAAGGCCTTTAAGGCCGGCCATGAACCTCTCTGAAGTGTTCCTTATTGAAAAGGAATCAGAAATAATAATCTCATCCATAAACAATTCATTAAAGTAACAGTATTAAGGATTAAGGCAGTCATTCTCCACCTTTCATCTTAAAATATGTTTTCCAAACAAAATTCCAGAGGTACCTCGCCCTACGCTTCCCTTCCCTTTCAAACCCCTCAAAACAAACAGTGTGAAGGTAACGGTATGATGATAGTACTGTAGAACATATGACTGTTGGTGAGTTTCCTACTCAGTTATACTTGTTAGAACATTTAAGCATTTTGGATGTTTTACTATATATATACGCTGTGTATATGGACTCCTGTTTAGGCGATTATACTTTCATGGAGAGTTCATTAACGAAAGCGGTAATTGCTTATCTTCTCACGGTTCGAAGCAATCCCTTGAGTATACAAGATGTCTTATGAAACAATGGGTCTGTTATAATTAGGATTGAAATAAAAAATGAGGAAGATGGCAGAAAACGAAAGGGGCCTTGAGGAATACTAAATGTCGTTGTTTCTTATATGAAGAAAAAATAATTCTAATTAATAATCTATCAAAAAAATTATTCTAAAAAATTCCTTAAATCTATTTAAAAAATAAGTACTTAATCGACCCAATTTAAAAAAGAAAGAGAAAGAATCCAAAAAATACCAAAAATTCTTAAACAATAGCTTCCATATATAATTTTAGGGACTTGATGACATTTTCTATTTTATATTAATTGTGCTATATAAAAATGGACTGGCATTTTTCTAGCAAAGCATTACAGTCCCTACCATGATAAATATAGCAGTATTGTGGCTTTCCTTAATGACAAGGAATTAGAAATACTAATCTCACCATCTTATTGTGAGATGGTATGGCAGTTTTCGAAATTCCAGTAGATATCAGTGATTCAGTCTACTCAATTAAGGTCACAGAGGAGCCATGTTCAGAATTCAGCTCTAGTAGTCTTGATAAGAGAAAAGCCAAGGAGAAATGGGTTGTCATCTGGTCCTAATTCTCCTTTTAGCCTCAACAATCAAGAGTCCAGTGGTGTAAAATAGGAGACAAGAACACTCGATTCTTTCATTTATCCGCTACTAGAAGGAAAAACAGAAATGCAATTCTCTCATTGTCTGTTAATGGAAGAAGTATCTCCAAGCCATCCTTGATAAAGATGGAAACTGTTAGATATTATAAAGACCTCTTCTCACTTTTTTTGTAGATAATAGTCGAGAATATATTAAGATTATGGCTAAAAAGAGAATAGCCTAGGAGACAAGAGTTAGAGCAGAAAAAGAAAGGAGAAAGAACAGAAAAACAAACAGGCGTAGAGATTGAAACAGGGGGAGAAGACAACCAGGCAAAAGAAAAAAAAATACAAGGGAGTCAGCTTCTGCTTCCTCCGTAAAAGATGACACCATTGCTGATACCCATATCCACACTAGTGGAGCCTGAAGATATTTTATCAAGCTTCAACCATAAGGAGAACTTGCGGAGGATCAGGGAAAAACAGCTTTGAAAGTTTAGAGTAGCATCATTCCGATGAAGCCACAGATTCCACACAATACAAGAGAAGAGAAGCTGCCATGAAAGATGCTGGAATCTGCCTTGCACCATAGAAGACCATTGGTAGCACATATCATCAACAGAATTTGAGAAACAGCCACTGATACCCCACCGAGAAAGGAATTTCATCCATAGATTCCAGGAAAAATCACAGTGGATGAAGAGATGACTTGAAGATTAAAGACTTCTTTTACAAGACCTCTTCTCACTGGATAGAAGGATTAGATCATCCTGTGCAAAGCTTATGTTCTAGCAACTTAAGCCTTCCGTCTTCCTCTACATTGGAAACTACTTTTACTCTAGAAGAAGTAAAAGCAGCCATTTGGGAATGTGACAGCAATAAGGCTCCTGGTCCTGATGGGATCAATTTCTTCTTCATAAAGAAAGCATGGGAAACAATTGGGGATTATATATATGGTATGGTTGACGACTTTTATTTGTCTTTGTCTCCTACCTAATGGCATCCACAGCTCCTTCATTACTCTCTTCCCAGAAGTAGTTGGTGCTAATAAACTCAAGGATTTCAAACCAATTAGCCGGATTGGATGCCTGTACAAGATCATCTCTAATTTGCAAGCTAATAGGTTAAAGGCTGCCATGCCTGAAATTATTGGCGAGGTTGGCGAGGTCCAACATGCTTTTATCAATGGGAGACAAATTTTAGACAGTGTTCTTATAGCCATTGAAATTATCTGTCATTTAAAGAAATCAAAGTCAAAGGGTTATATTCTCAAACTCGACTTCCACAATGCCTTTGATTCAGTTATCTGGGAATATATTGATGAAGTCATGGAATGTACGGGCTTTGGGGTAAGCCGGAGAGGATGGATCAAGCAGTGTATTCAAGTAGTGTATTTATACAGCCAGCGTATCTGTTCTAGTAAATGGCTCTCTCCTATAGAGGAATTCTCCATGGAAAAAGGACTTCGTCAAGGAGACTCCTTATCTCCTTTTCTCTTTAACATGGTTGCTGAGGACCTCAGTAGAATGCTAAAAATTGGTTGTGATTTGAGATTAATAGACGGCATTGCTCTTGGGCAGACCAGAGCCAGTTGAGCATTTCTCATTAGGAAGTATGAAAATAAAAAACACCTGCGCTCCTTTGAACCGTCGGTTCCTCTCATGGCAACCCGTTTCGCCACGTGGAAAATAATTGTCCTTTACATCAGATCTTGACACTTGTTATCGAAGGGAACCATGACTCCCATGCATCTCGACACGCATTAGATTTCGTGGGACCAGTTAACATGCCCCACAGCTAAAAGACAGACGTGTTTCTGCCCTCCACGTGTCCCACGGTGTCTCCACCTGGCAAATATTGTGGGACTTCCTTCTGGGATCTTAGTGGGTCCCCGTTGTTTTAGACTTTTTGTTGTAGGCGGTAGGCCCTGGTCGGTGGTGTTTGGATATTGTAGGTAATCAAAATATAATTATTTTAATTACCCATTTACTTAATAATATAAACAAAATCATTCTAAAACGTCGGTGCTTACCTGTAATTAAAAAACAAATCATATACAATGGTACATTTTATACAACTATAAAGTCATTAACTTTTTTATATATAAAAAATACTTATCCCATTTAAAGGCAAGAAATGGACTTGTCAAATGAGGACTTTTCTGGATTTTATAATTCCATAAATTTAATTAATTAATTAATTATCTTTCACTTATGTTAAAGAAACTAAAATTTTATGCATCCTCAAATCCCTATATATACACCCCCTCTCATCCCAAGAACTTCACTCAACCATAACCTTTCAAAGATCAAAGCAATACAGTTTGTGCAACCTGAAATTCTCTCTTCTTTTCTTAGTAAACAAACAACTTGTTTCAAAGACTTTTGATTTCTCTAACCAAAAACAACTAAAAAGTTTTGCACATCACATTTTTTGACTCCATAGCTCCTGATATTACTGCTACTCTTGCTAACAACACCAACTCCCTTGTCAAGCAAGCTAGCATTTCAAGTTGTGCATATGTTACGTTTTTGGCTGGTGATGGAGACTACTGGAAAGGTGTTGTAGGGTTAGCCAAGGGATTGAGGAAGGCAAAGAGCAACTACCCTTTGGTGGTAGCTATCTTGCCTGACGTTCCTGAGGAGCACCGGAAGATACTTGCCTCTCAAGGGTGCCTAGTAAGGGAGATTGAGCCTGTTAACCCACCGGAGAACCAGACCCAGTTTGCTATGGCTTATTATGTCATCAACTACTCCAAGCTTCGTATATGGGAGGTATGTATGCCCGTGTAACACTTACTAGTATTATGTTATATGTAACTCCTAAATATTGTTTTCTTTTATTACAGTTTGTGGAGTATAGCAAGATGATATATTTGGATGGTGACATCCAAGTGTTTGATAACATAGACCACCTCTTTGACATGCCTGATGGCTACTTCTATGCTGCGATGGACTGCTTCTGTGAGAAAACATGGTGCAATAGCCCCCAGTACAAGGTTGGTTACTGCCAACAGTGTCCCGATAAGGTCCATTGGCCTGCGGAGATGGGTCCTAAGCCTCCTCTCTACTTCAACGCTGGCATGTTTGTTTATGAGCCCAACTTGTCTACATATCATGACCTCCTGGAGACCCTCAAAGTCACCCCTCCTACCCTCTTTGCTGAGCAGGTACATATTTATCTATCTTGGTCAGAGCTTCTTGGCAGGAAAAATTGATCAGGCAGAAATTCTAAATTTAATTTCCTTTTCTTGGCAGGATTTCTTGAACATGTTTTTCAGGGATGTTTACAAGCCAATTCCTTCAGATTACAACCTTGTGTTGGCCTTGTTATGGCGCCATCCTGAGAACATCAACCTTGACAAAGTCAAAGTTGTTCACTATTGTGCTGCTGTAAGTATTCACCATGCACATATAAAACACAAAAATTATCCTTTCGGACATAAAGTACTGCAATGCTAATTCTCATGTTACTCCAGGGGTCCAAGCCATGGAGGTACACAGGAAAAGAAGATAACATGGACAGAGAAGACATCAAGATGCTGGTTAACAAATGGTGGGACATTTACCACGACGAGTCCTTGGACTGCAAGAATACTGTGGTGGCTGCTGCTGGAGCTGAAGTGCAACCATTCTTGGCGGCGCTATCAGAAGCTGGTATTGCTCACTACATTACCGCCCCATCTGCCGCTTAAAGCTGGTGGATTGTGGAGCTAGTAGCCTTCTAAATTAGTCAAATTGTAGAGGAAAAACAGTCTTTTTTAGCTCTTTTTTTTTTTTTTTTCTTGTGACAGTTTGCTGGTTGTTAATATCCCCAATATTCATGAAGTGGGATAGTGTTCTTTTGAGTTTAATTTCTTCCAAGTCTGGGAGGACCTTTTATCCCTCATTTTGTAAATAAAACTATTATTCTCTGTGTATACACAATTTCTAATTTATATCTCTCTGTTTTATTGATAAATGAAAAGACGGAAATAGAAATAAAACAAATATCTTTATGGACTAGTTTTAGAATAAATTTTTATTATTTCAAAACAAGAAAAATAATAAAATATATCTTTTGTTCTATACATGTTATCTTCATTTTTATTGTTCCGAACAGAGAACCATCTAATTAGGAGATGGTGCTAAGGCCGACATGAAATGGTCTATGAAGAGCTTTATAGCTGGGTTCACCTCTCAAGCATAAATTAATGGCGCCGTAAATTGATCTCGACAGGCATCAGAACTTGGAAGGTTTCAAAATTGGAGTTCATAGTCAAATTTGTTACCAAGCAACTGTTGATTATGTCTTTGATCTTGCAAGTACAATTTAGAACCAACTTAAAACAAATGTAGAGGAAAATCAGAAAAGTTATATATCCAAATCAAGTATCGATCGGCTGACTCCGAAAGCATGCTATACAATAGTGTTGCAACTTGCATGCATGGTCTCTGAAAGTCCTAAGAAGTATATTTCTCGAGTTACAGAGCACCTCTAGACGCGCATCAACAGCCATGGACAAAGGCTTCCATAACCATGTAAATGCAGGCGCTCTATCTTTTATGATGAGCTGCTTTTCTTCTTCTTCTTTTTTTAGTTTCAAGACTTTGTAACATTGGATGATCATGGATGGATGGATGGATGGATGTTCCGCAATAGCTCTCATTAGCTGAGCAGAATCCATCTCTATATCTCCACAGATCATGAGTCAATATTTACATCTAAGACTATACAATATGAGAGCATGATGATATATTCCAGAAGGGCATTTTAATTAAACGTACCGATGTCAATATTTAAAAGATTTATTAAATTTTTCAATGTGTAATATCAATACAAGGATGCTTCATTAAAATTTCAATTAGAACACAAATAAATTCAAATTAAAGAACACAGCACAGCATGGGAGCATGATACAAGTTAAACTCACAACTATACTTTGTTTCTTAGTTTTTAAAATCTAAATATTAATTATAACAAGATTTTAATAAGATTTATTAATATTTATTAATACAATATCATACAAAATACAAAGATGCATTATATTAAAATCATAATTAGAAAAAAAAACAAACTTAATCACAAATGAAACACAAACTAATTTAAACACATCCGTTAAACACTCAATCTTGTCTAATTCACAACCTTAACGAGCATTGATTTTCTTGGTTCAAAATCAAAACTTTATCTTGCTACTAAATAAATATTATCCATTTCATAATCAACCTTAATTAACCCTAGATCACATATTTGACCAACTAACCATACTAGAGAGCTTGCAAGACTGCCGACATATAAAGAAAAAGTCCTACTAGATGCTCACGTGGCATTTGTGGTCTGGCATGAGGACAAAATTGCTTAGGTGTGGCTTCGGTATTAATGGTAGGCCTAGGCCGGTGGTACTTAATTACACTTTTACTCTCCCTTTTTTTCTTAGTTTTTAATTTTATTTTATAATATAATCTCTTTTTTTTTTACTACGGTTCCCTAAATAATGGGATAAAATAATAATATGAGATATATTTTTTAAAATAAAGTAAAAAAATAAAGATGGAAACAATTTTATTTGTCTATTTTATATTTTTAAAGAAGCAATAGATTAAAATTATCCAATTTTTTTTATTTGTGCGTGGTTAATCTCTTAAAATAGAAGAGATATAAACATATTTAGTTTATAAGAAGAAACAAAAACATAAAATAACTATATTTTAAAATAATTTTAAGGTAATTTTATATTCTTTTAATATATATATATATATATATATATATATATATATTCCCTGTTATATATATATAAATATATATATATATATATATATATATATATATATATCCCTTTTCCTAATCAGTTTGTCTTGCTGATCTTATTTAGATATATACGTTTCCGACTTCTTTTTCTTTTAATAGTTACTTTGTAATTAAATCGCAAACCAAATCTTTTGCAATGAAATGTGATCAAATGAAACAATCAAAAGGTATATATTTCGATCGGTTTAAGAAGAAAAATGAAATAATATTTAATGGTTTATCTTGCACCGTCCAATCCATGATTCTCTCGTAGCCCTTAGATCTTAATTATTTCTTGATCCATAATAACCGTTAAATCTAGATTCTCCATTAATCTCCTTTGTCTTTGGGATTTTTATCCTAAATGTCAACAATTAAAATTTGAAACAAATGATACGTGAAGGCCTTTATTAACCATATATAAATTCAATAAAAATTAATGGACTTGTCAAATATTGTGGGACTGAAGGTTATCCTACATATATATAGCATTTTCTTTAATTCCAACCCCACAAAGATCATTAAATTTAATACAAAGTTACTAATATTGTAATAAAATAGTGTCTTGGGAAAGAAGGGATAGATACAAAAATAACAGAATCATAATTTATTATACGAATGAAAATAAAAACATAATATAAATATATTCTTAAAATAGTTTTGGAATAAGTTTATGTAATTTTAATCTAATGCATATCCACCATCCCCTAACTCATCACCACAACTTCACTCAGAACCAAAACCTCAAGAATCAAAACAACTTATTGCAACCAATACTTGAATGATATCAAATTTCCAATATTTATTACTTTATTTTCAGTAAATTCTCTCAAATATTACAAACTACAGTCAAGGCGAGCAACCAAAGGTTTCGTACCACTTAAGGTTTGATTTTTTTTCTTTCTTAATTTATATAGCTACGTACCATCATGCCCGTATTAGTTGGAATTCCAAATGTAGAATATGAGACACGATAAAGAGTATAATGGAACTTTCCCAAGAATTCAAGCTAGTCAAATTCAAAGCACAAAGAGTATTAATTAAGCAATCGATTTTACCGGTCCAAGATCAAAACTTATCTTATAGCAAGTCTATATATATATATATTATCCAATCTCAATGTCGGCTGAATCCAACTTTCATTGTCAACCTTAGGTCCCACCTGCTAGACCAACTAACAAAACTATAAAGCTTTTGCAAGAACGCCGACAGAAAAAATAAAGTTTAATTTCGCAAAAATGCATTGTTGTGGAGCTTATAAGAAATTGTGTGGAGAGATCACCACCCAATAGATGTGTGCCAGATGTAACATGTTTTCTCGAAGTTTCCAGTAACCTATATGTTTCTATTTTTTCATTATAAAAAAATGAATATTTTTCTTGCTAATCTATTACATAGAGTTTGATTTCAATTTAAATTAATGTAATCAAACACGAGTAATTTTATTGATTGAGTTACTATCTAGTTAATCTAATCAAATCTCATTACATCAAGATTAAAATAAGATTATTTTAAATAAAATCAACGGACTCAGATTTATCCCATAAAATCCCCCCAAACAAAAAATTAAGTCATAACCAAGTAATTGTTTCGCTTCGGGCACAGTCTAGCCTAACAAATCTGCTACAAGGTGTCCTCTAATAAAGAATGACGGGCTTCGAAACACGTATAAAAATGATTTCGTGGCTTAAACTACATGCGTGGGCTTTAGTGTCGGGTTAAGAGGGTCCATGTGCTGTTAATGCTACTTGATTATGAATTCAAGAGGACTATTTTAATTACCAGGTATACAATCTCGTGGCTTAAACCGCGCGTGGGCTTTCGTGGCTCAAATGACTTCGTTAACTACTACTAATAATTATTTTAATTTATTTACACTTTTAATATTTCCATTTCTTATAAGTTTATTTCTTTTCACGAAAATAAATTCAAGAGGACAATGGCATAAAATAACAAGTAATATAATTCCTTAAACTGAAGAACAAATGGTATTTTATGTTTTAGAAAAACGAAATAATGGTCATCAAGACAAAAAAAAAAAAAATTAAGGAAATGTATTGGTTTCATAGCTTTATTTTATTTACACTTTCAGTGGCCAAATTTTTTTAAAACTAAAAAATTAACTATTCATACACAAGAGGGAGAAAGAAACAAGAGATTAAAAAACACTCACTTACTTTTAGTGGCCAAAGTAGGAAGCTGAAAAATGCATACAATAGAGCTAGGATGTTGAGGAAGAATCACGCAGCAAAGGCACGGCAGAAGCAGAAATCCTAGCGGAAGGAGTTGTTCCAGCAGCAAGTCCTTGCGGGAAAAAAGGACTTTCAGCCGCAGTAGGTCGGCAAGAGGAGGCAGAATCCTTGCAGCAATCGGAAAGGAAGAAAGAGGAAGTGTTCTACAAGGTAATATATATTATGCTTAAATAGACAAGATATATTGAAGTTCAACGAACAATAAAAGAAAAATATAAAATACCTTTCAGAAACTTTTCTAAAACTATCTTTCACACAAGTAGGGCGTAAGGCATTGGAAAGAAGAGAAGGTTGGTAATTCCAATTTTTTACTACAAAAATTATTCATTTATATATATAAATAAATACTTTTCTTGCCCTCTTATTTTAAGTTTAAATCTTTTTCAAAGAAAATGGTGCCGCAACAAGATTGTGATAATTTTGAAGAACACACACACACATACACACATATATATATTTTAATCCAGCAAGTAATTTCTCAATAATTAATAGGTCGGCTGAGTGGATCCTTCCCCTTCCCTACTTAATAAGTAATAACTGAGAGAGGGGCAGTGGAAGTTCAAGTATAAATGACAATGAGTAGAAATTTATACATTCATATCTTATCTATATTTTGGATATAATATATATTTGAGTGTGTACAGTTATGGGACTGGCTGATTCTTCGTTGGGACCATGAAGGCTCACAAGTCATATTGCAAGCATCTGTTTTCAGAGGTCAATGCTTAATCTTCTGTCCAATTTGAGTTTTCTCCAAATAAACCATATTTTGATCTCATGGCTTCCACAGTCTTGATCCCTGAACCATCTTGAACATCATCATGAGACACGGAATAAAATTCAATTTACAAATCCATTGGCCTCTTCAATACCTCTGGGACCTAATAGAGCAGAAAAGAAACGGTAGAGAAATTATATCAGATAATTGAATGGGAGAGAATGTGGAATTATGGTAGGAAGGGGGAGTGTAAGATTGAGCTGAATAAAATTACCAAAACAAGTTATGCTTGTACATGTATATTCAGTAAACATAGAAATTTTTTCAACCTTACATAAGGAACGCACACCGAAGATCTTATCATCAATGGCCTGAAGCACGAGATTCAGACAAGCATCTAGTTCTAATACGTTCTGCAAGAAGTAAGTCTACACATGAAGCTTTTCTCTCGTAAGAGCTGGGCAAAATGGCTTGCTAGAGAATGCTGCAGATGAATCAAACCAGAAAGAAAGACTTCGGAAGTTCAATCTACTTGTTGCGGTTCAGAATACAAGTGCAAATAGGGAAAACTGAATTTACCTGGGGCACCCAGAATTCCAGTTCTCCTGCTATATGGGATATAAGACTATGCTGATAAGTTTCAATGGCATAAATGCTGTAAGAAATTCGTAAGACATTATTGGCAAAAATTGGAGGTGAGCAATGAAAGTCAGCAGTAGGAAAACATCTGCATGACAAACCTGTAAACACTGTCTCCCCAACTGGCCGTTCATGATTAAAATGAAATGCTGCCACAAATGACAGAATTAATAACAGAGAATTAATCTAAAAGTACACAAAAAGAAGCTTAACAAGAAAAAAGATAAGAAAAGAGAAATTTTGAGTTGAAATTCAGATAAGCAATACCTAAGGTTGATGGATCCTGTATCCATTAATATGCACGTTGGGGATGTGAGTAATCTTGAGCCAATCTACCCCTATTCCCTGTTGACATCTTTGATCCAGCAAAGGACACCGCCAGATTTCAAGAGAAGAAAGGGAGGAGGGGAGGCCTTCTCCTGGCATGGACTGTAGATTAGGGCAATCTGTGATGGTCAATTGTCCAAGAGAAGTGAGGTGTTGAAGCACCGAGTAGTTCAGGCATTTCAGAGTTTTAAGACTCCATATTTCAAGAGAGGCAAGAGTTGAGGGCAGCAGCATCTCCTCTGGGAAGGATTCCACACTTTCATCAACACCAACAGTGAATTTTGAAAGAGAAGGGAGCGATTGCAAACTCCATTGCATTCTGGCTGCAATGAGTTTGCTGCAATTTTCAATATAAAGTGATTTTAATTTAGAGGGCAGACCCCCTTCTGGAAAGAACTCAAGTTTTGGAAGGAGGAATAATCTCAAATCTTCAAGGGATGGGAGGAGGGAATTCATATGCTCAGGCAAGGACTTCAAATTTGCGCAATCGAACAACTGAAGCTCTGTCAAACATGAGGCAGGTAATCCTCCTTTCAGAAAAGATACTAATTTAGGGCATTCCCATATTTTCAAGGAATGAAGAGAGGTGAGTTCCTCTAGAGGTCCTTCATGTTCACAATGAGATTCCAAATTTGAACATTTAGAGATCCTGAGAGTCTTCAACCTAGGGAACAAATCCAGCTGGAAGCACTTGAGTGAATCACAATTTTCCATTTCAATTTCTTCTAAAGTGGTGAGAAATGAACCAATTTGCTCCATTTCTTTTGGTATGGAATCTATGGAATAGAATCGATAAACTTTCAGGCTGTGCATCCCAGAAGGCAATCTGCCTAGGAGCAGATGACGAGAATCATCATCTAATTTTAATTCATCAATGATTGGACATCTTGGAATTGAAGTTACAAGCTGCTTGCATCCCTCGATCTCAAGTGTTGTTAAGATGGAAGGAGGTGATTGGACAGCACCTTTCTTAGGTTGGGGCAGCCGCTTATGCAAAGCTTTTGAAGACAAGGGAAAGCTTGCATGCCTTGATCTGAAATCCATTCACGCCATTCAGGCATCATTGAAAGAGTTAAACTTTCAAGGGATCCAAATGGCTTCCTCACAGACATGCAACTTCCGTAGAACTCATGACCCACAACCGCAAGTCCCTCAAACCCTCTTACCAGGAGTTCTTTCAAAGACCCTAACTGCCCAAGTGGTGGTAAGGACGTGCAGTATTTACATCGGCTGAGCTCCATGGATACTATTCTTGAGAAAGAAGAGTCTCCTACCCAATCTGAAAACCTCGTACCCCCATAACCATAGATATAAAGATACTCCACATTTACATCAGGCTCTAATTTGTCAAGTACATGCCTTGCATGTCCAGAGTCATTAGGATCACCATCCCACATCAAATTCAAAGTCTTGAGGTGCTTCATACCCTTCACATTGTCATGTTGAGCATCTGGAGCACTCCCAACATTTTGCAGGTTCCAAATATTTAGTCCTCCCTGTAAATGTTGAAGCTTCCCCAACTCTTGAATGCTAGAACCAGTATCTTTTCCTAGAAAGAAATCACTTGGGTTTTGGAGCTTTGTTAGTTTACCCATATGCGGCGGCATCTTCGACAATTTTGTTCCTTCGATGTCAAGATGACTCAAGTTGATTAGCCTTCCCAAATCATCTGGTAGCTCAATCAGATCTTTGCATGACCGCAAGATTAAAGTCTGCAAATTACACAAGCCTCCCATGGATGCTGGTAACATTTTGATCGTTGTGCCTTTAAGAGTCACATATCGCAATTGCTTCAAATTGCCAATTGAATGAGGCAGTCTGACAAGGTTTCTGCAATCTTCCAAGACTAATGTTTGCAGATTATACAATGTACACATGGATTCAGGTAACCTTTTGATTTTTGCACCTTTAAGACTGGCATATAGCAAATGCTTCAAGTGGCCAACTGAATCAGGCAGCTCAACAAGCTCTTTACAATTTTCCAGGATTAATGTCTGCAAATGGAATGCAGTACTCACAACTTCAGGCAAGCTTTTTATTGATGTAGCGGAGAGATTAAGGTATCGTAAATGTTTTAACTTGCCCATTGAATCAGGTAACTCAACCACGTTGGAATAGTTAACCAAGGATAGCACTCGTAAGCGTGTAAGCCCTGGCAATAAATCATGTGTTACCTTATTATCGATTTGGTTGCGTGGTCTTGACACCGGTAAGATATTGATTTGGTTGCTTTGCCATGATTCTGACAATGGTAAGAAAGTGCGCAAAAGCTTGGCATCATAAATACCCTCAAATTTTTTACAAGAATCGTGTCTTGTTACTGCATAAGACAAATGACGAGTCCTTTCTGTGATCTTGTTTGAATCTTCGCCTTCCAACCTGAAGCAAAATTCTCTAGCTACATATCTAGCCAAGTCATTTATGAGGTCATGCATTACAAATAATGGATCCCCGCTTGATCCTTGAAAAACTGACCTTGATTTTCCACTAGATTGCTGGAAAAATGACCTTGAAACAAGATCATGAAAGAACTCATTTCCTACTTCTTCCATCTCCTTATTTCTTTTAGGTGGAACTAGAAAGCCCTCTGCCATCCATAAACGGATTAATTCATCCTTGTTAAATTCATGATTCTCTGGAAATATTGCACAGTAAGCAAAGCATTGCTTCAGCTGTGGTGGAAGATAGTGATAACTCAATCTGAGAACAGGAAGAATACCATCATTCGGCAAATCCCACATGTTGCTCTTCAAGATCTTCTCCCATTCCTTAGCATCTCTTTTAAAGCGTAGGAGACCTCCCAGGGCTTTTGCAGCTAAAGGTAACCCTTTGCACTTTCTTACGACTTCTTTACCTATTTCTTCCAAGTCTGGACGTGCACTGCAACTTCCATCATCAAATGCATGTTTTGCAAACACCAACCAGCAATCATCCGCAGTCAATTCCTGTAGGCGATGGGCTGCAACGGTGGCCTTGACCGATGCTACGCTTTCAATTCGTGTTGTGACAAGGATCTTACTTCCATGTAACAGAGACTTGAAAGGTGTCAACAGAAAATCCCATTTTCCCCAATCATTGCTCCAAACATCATCTAAAACAAGCATAATTTTTTTCCCTGTTGATTCCTTCTCTAACTCGCAGTGAAGTTGATCTCCAGTCATTGTATCACAATTCATGGAACCAGCCTTCTTAAGAATATCTTTGATCACCTTGAGGACATCGAATTCTTCCGAAACACAGATCCATACCTTCATATCAAACTGCTCTCCTACTCTGCTATCATTGTAAACAAGCTGAGCAAGAGTGGTCTTACCAACCCCAGCCATACCTACTATGGGAATCACATCTAGCCGTTTGCCATTTTCAGTTGCAGATAGTACCAGTTTCATTATGGCTTCCTTATCTCCATCCCTACCATATACCCCGGATTCATCCACAAGAGAAGTTGTTGGTATTCTCTGTGATGATGCTTTCTCAACAGTACCCTCTCTCAGACCAAGGGCATCCTTTTGTTGTACCAAGTACTCAAGCATGTCAACGATCTCTCCTAACTTTGTCTCCATCTCTTCCTTTACTTTCTGAAATGAAAAACGAGCAGATAAAAAGCCTCTCACCTGATCTGCACTAGATTGAGAGCCAACTTCCACCTCCGAACGCAGAGCTTCATAAGCAATCTCATCCAACAAATCATCAGCTTCATATACAGCATCTTTGACTCGCGGGTGCTGTTGAGTTTGGGCAGCACTACATATTTGGGACTTGAAAGTTGAATGTAGCAAATGCAACAAGGCAGCTCCAACAAAAATGAAAACAACTCTCAAGTTTCAATGGTTTACTTATCAAATGTGAATTATGAATCATGAAAAAGCTTGCCTGAGTCTCATATAACACCATGAATTATGAAAAGAACATGAATTCGAGTGTAAGTTTGGTATTGCAGTGTGGAGTCTTTTTTAAAAAAAATGTTTTTTATTAAAAAATATTAAAATATTTTTTAGAAGTTTTTATTTATTTTTTACATTAACATATTACAAAAACATATTAATTTAATTTTTTTAAAAAAAAAAAAATATATCCAGCAGCATAATGCAAGATTATCTCAGACTTGCTGAAATTAAAAATTGAAGTACACAAGCAGTATATCATGCTGCAGCACACCTAACTATAAGTATTAAAAATTTAAAACATGTTTGAGATTGTAGAATAAATTGTTTTTTAATATATATATTTTAAAAAATATATTAAAATAATATTTTTAAAATTTTGTTTTTGATATTAATATATTTAAAAAAAATAAAAATAAAAAAAGTTTAAAAACACGATACAACTACAAAAACAAACACCATTAATAGCTTAAAGAACATCACTTCCTGAAATTAAGCTTGTAGAGAGTCTTAAGAATTCAAAATTGACAGATGCAATATATCACATATCAAATTTAATACCTTAAACATCCACATTAATTTCTCTCACAAAGAACTAAGAAGGGAAGATGGCAAGTTAAATTTTTGCTGGAACAACAACACTAAGAGAGAAAAATCCAGCAAAACAGATCCTACAAGGCAAAGCAGATGTAGAAAAATGATAAACTTTCAAGAGCCTCATCTTGGGAAAGATCAAACATCTGTTCTAATATGGATTCTTTTGTCAAAATTACAGTCTTTCACAAATGAATGAACAAAAATACATGTAAATGTTCCCCTCATTAACATTCAACGAGGAGAATGCTAAATTCTAACCAATTCACAGAAAGTTCATGGTGGTTTCGGTAATGCCTCGAAACCCAGGCAGAAGGTAGAAAATAGAAACATACCATACCATATTTCCATAAATGGGACATATTACAGACAGCAATTCTTTTACCTCGGTTATAAACAGAAAATTAACAACCTAGGAAGAAGATGTTAACAACTGTAACAAGTGTATCTCATACAAATGAGAATCCAAGAACTAAGTCGAACTTGAACTGCCTTTGTTGAACATTAACCACAAAGCTCAATCAAGATCAATTAGGAACAATAATAAGAACAAATAAGAGGAACAAAATCAATGTCAATAGTAAACACAAGAAAATAGAGCAATGGAAACTAAGAGGAACAATTCAAGAGCCAGAAGAAATACTGGTTCAAGATTTTCTGAAAGCAATTCGAGAACAATATACAATCCGTCACAGCCAACCACAACATAACAAAGGTAGCTAGAGAACAATCAAAACAGTGACTAAACATTTCATTTGCTTTTTCTTTCTTTCTCGACAAAAACTATCTTAGACATGCAAAAGGTTTTGATCTTCAAGCATAGTTGAAAAAAAATGAAGCCCACAAAGAAATAGGACATAGAATTGCTAAACAGACAAGAAGCTTGGAGTTAAACTCACTTACTTTCAGGCATCAAAAACAAAAAAGGAAAGCAACAGTAGAGGTAGTTGCTTTGCTGATATTCTTGGCCTTCAACTTCTGGAAAAGATTTCTCACCTACTTCACCACAACACTACATTGTACAAGTCCGGCCAGCACCGATGAAGGTTCGGCCAGCTCTTTTCCTCCCTCTCTTCTTGTTATTTTCCTTCTCTCTCTTTTCTCTTCTTACTGTTTTAGGGGAAGACTACATTTATGCCCATATAAATTTATCAATGTTTTACTACTACACTCATAGTTCAAACCTTTCCAATGTGACCCTTATAATTTTTAAACAGTTTCAAGAAATTTTAAAGAGTAATAAATAATATTTATTAAATTAGAAAGATAAAGACACAACAAAGAGAAGAAAACATGAGAGATTGAGAATTAAGAAAAATATCATTCAGTCTAAACAAAAATATTCTTATCATTTTTATTAATTCTTTTCTCTTTTATTTTTATATCTATCTCTTCTTATGAGCTTATAAAATAAATATTGGTAGTTAATAATCCATAAATAGTTTAATAAGCATAGAATTAATTACTATTTGTATATCTTATCAAAAACATCTAACTATTGAATTTTTTCATATCTTTATAAAAAATCATTTTTTCCTCTAAAATACTTACATATATCAGAAAATCACTCAGAAAATTAATATAAAAACTCAAAAAACAAAAACTAGTCTATTTAGTCAATTAATATATTTTAATTAACCGGCGAGTTTTGGGTGAATGGGTAAGGGTAACATTGTAACTTTTTGAGAAGTAGAAGGGTAACATTGGGAAAATTCAAACTGCAGAGGCTAAAGTGAAATACGGATAAGTCTATATGGATTAAAACGAAGTTTACCCTTTTTTATACGCTGAATCTCCCTTTTCAAATGAGATTACTCTCCGTTTTTCTTCTTTCTAATTATAACCTTAAGCTGTTATATTTTTTTAATCATATCCCTATCTTTCAGGCTTATTTTTGAGCTTCGCAATTTGCCTTGACATATCATATCAGGTAAAAGGGGAAGGAAGGAAATTAAGAAAATCACAATGATTCTACATTTTCGTAGCAAACCTACACATCCAACTTTACAAGGAAGAAGTGTTCTGACAGCTTCATACTTCATGAGGATATGCAGGGCAAGCTCAAAGTTTCTCAGAGGCTGTCGAGGCAGCGGCAGAACAAAAGGAGTAATGAAAATCTGTCAGCTTGAACATTAATGCCTTCCTTTTTCTCTCGCTTGAGCAATGCAAATTTGTAAAATGAATTTCACGATTTAATTATTGAATAATCACAAGTTAGATAATCCAGTTCTGATAATGGGATAATGGCAAAGATTAATGACCATAAAAAAATTATGATTTAGGGTTCTTGTGTGGTGATCATTTTTGGCAAAATTTTGTATTGTTTGTGCTTATTGTTTTTATCGTGTTGTTCTTGTCTGCGTCAATCGCTAAGCTCGCTCTATTGAGATTATTGACAGCTACAGGGGAAAAGCTGTGCTGGTACGTTTATGACTAGTTAAAATACTCACAGCTTGTCTGGTTATCAGTTTGGGAGCATATGTTTGCCAAGACTTCATTGGAGACTCCCCAAGACAAACGAATACTTAAAGAAGCTACCACCAGAATAGCAGAAAAGAGGGTTAGATCTGATGAAGTCATTTTGTTCTGTACTAATCTTTGTCAGGTACGTGGAGCTAGAATCTTAGATGTCGATGATTCTGTAAAATGCTCCTTCCAAACCAGCTGTTAATACGTTAGAGAAGGTTCATGCTGGCTATTGAAATGAAAGGTAATTTTCCTTCCTTGTTACCAAGACCTGCAAGCCAAGCTTGAAAAGCCTCACCGACTCTCTCAGCAAACACAGTATGAGCAAATCTCTCCACGCCTGTCCCAATGTAAATCTTTTCTTAGAACTTGTGCGAGTCAGATCCCAATAAACTCTGCAGCTTTTAATGGTATTAAAAAAAGATTGGTTTGTTAACCTGGGGAACTACTCTGAGTGTCAACGAATATGTTCTTGAAAGGGTCAATTGAGACATTGTTGGCTACCGCATAGGCTAGCTTGAGGCTTTTCTAGACTAGTTCGCACAATATCAAATATTTAGTGAAAAAAACTATCTTGTATGTGGAATTTTGGATAACTGATGTATCAGGGCTGATGAATAGGGGATGAAATCTCCTCTCTCTTCTTTATTGTTGCATAATTTCTTCTTTAAAGATTATTGAACTTGAGTGTTGTGAATGGTAATGGAGGTAGAGGAATTGATGTTGTTTGTGGTCATAATAATAGATGAAAAGGTAAATGACAATCATTTAAAATTTATTTTTAATATTAACATATTAAAATGATATAAAAACATTAAAAATTAATTTTTTAAAAAAATATAGTTTCACTGCAAAACAAACAGTCTAAATAAAAATTATGAGCCGATTATTTCCCAATTTGAATTAGGAAAGAAATATAGCAATATTCTCTAAATTTTCTCCTCTTCTACTCTTGAGTAATTATTAGTAATCTAAAATAAATTTTATTTCCTTTACTTATTGTAAACAATTAAATTTTAACTTCACTTACTTCTTTCACTTCCATCAATCCATCACTACTCTCTTCTTTTTTTCTGTTAATATAATTTCCCGAATTAAAAAAATTATTTACTACATCAAAACATTACATTAGTAATTACAATAAAAATAAAAGAAAATAACACGTTGCCTCCACTATCTCCATGACCATATATTAGGAAACAAAATCAACTTCTCTCCTTTTCATACAAAAATCTTTCATCTCTTACAAATATAATTATTTTTAGCATTTTAAAACTAATTAAAGACTAAATATAGGATGATTTCTCCTTCCATAATTCCTTGAACCATAATCTCAAAGTGGCAGGGACTATACCGTATAATTTCTTTAGCATATGGGGCTTGATCATGCTTTCAAATCTTTCCTTCTTTTCGACCCTTTGCTTTACTCGCAACATCTTCTGAAACTTATATTTTCCTCAATAGACTTTCACACATATACACAGGCAAAGGCATTCACCACAGTACTCTCCTCTGTTTCGTATATCACATCACTATATTCTAATTCCAGCAGCAGAAACATGGCCTTTTCTCACTGTTTCTCCCTATTTTTTCCACTTCTAGTCATCATTCTCTTGACCAACCCTCCCTTAAGTGAAGCCCAAGATCCCCAAGATTTAATCGACGAAGTATGTCGACAAATGGAAGACTATGGTTTCTGCAACAGGGTTTTTCATGAGAACATGAAAAGCCCGTCAATAGACTATGTTGGTCTCACAGCAATAGCAATGGACCAGACAATAACAAACGCAACACGCACTTACGAGTACATTATGGATCTTCTACAGAACACGACTGACCAATCATTGAGGAATGTTCTTGTTGCATGTGAGAATGCTTTTGGTATAGTGAAGTCGTCTTTCGGGGCTGCCTTGCAATCTTTTAACAGGAAAGATTATGATGATATGCTCAAGCTTGAACAAGTAGCACCAAGAGCACAAGCCAGCTGTGAAACTAGTTTCACAGCACCACCAAGTCCTCCAAATCCTTTGGTTGAAAGGAACAGGGAGATGAGGATTCTGATAACCATGGCTATTGTCTCTGGAAAGGCAATACTAAAGCGTTGATGTTGTTTGTTAGGCTTGTTAATCTGCGAGCAACCCTTCTCTAGTTTTAAGGTGTATTCGTCATTTATATCGGTGGATTTATCCTCGAAGGAATAAAATTTGAACCGTTCATTTATTTTGATTTTTTCTCTTCCCAACTTTTTTCTTTTTGAGATATATATATATATAGTTTCGAACTTGAAAACAAGAGCCAAATACAATATAAATCCGAGTGTAATGTCACTTTTATAAATTAAGGGATTCTAAGTTAAATCCAAAATCCATAATTAAATAACAATAATGACATAAAAGTGAAGGATAAATAGTTTGTTACTAGTAAAAAAACTTTTAAAAACTATACACATTATAAAAATGAGAATTAATTTAAAAATATTTAATTATATTTTCACTTGTTAAAAAGCTATTATAACCATTTGTATAGAGAAAAAAAATTAATAATGTTGAGTATAAAAATAAAAATAAAAAGAAATAAAGTTAATTATAAAATATATTTATTTTTCTAAAAAAACTTTTACATTTTTCTTTCTTGATTGAAAAGAATTCATTCTTGAATTCAGCCTACACTTAAAAAATATTCTTTATCAAGAATACTTTTTGTATATAACTTATCTCATCATGAATTTTTAATTTTTTTGTACGAATCATCTCATTATAAATTTCTAATATAATAAATTTATGTAGGATGTCCTATCCTATATCTCACTACTAGGATTTTAAATTAAAAGAATTAATGTAAAAAAAACATTACAATTAGGTTTTAAACGTTTTTTTCTCGAGAAAGAACTTCTTCATCCCCTCATATATAAACATGTTTTAATATATAACTTCTTACAACTATGATTATTATACAACACATAGCAAAGTAAAATAATTATTAAGAATTATTGAATTTTAATACAAATTAATGCAGGCAGAAACAGAGGATAAAAATTTTATTACAAGTCAAAAACTTTAAAAATTAAAAACACCATAAATATAAAAAACTTAAAATACTTAATTTTATTCCTTTATATTTCCTATTGCTAAATGGATATTAATTCTTTACATAGAAAAAAACTAAAAGACCCTAATAATATTAAATAGAAAAAATACACTAATATATATATAAAGCTACCACGTCATATAAGTTTAGTTAATTATAACTCAATTTTTAATTGACCTATACACGAAAGGATAGTGGGTAGACCAAGAACACATGAAAAAGAAAGAAAAAAGTACAGGAGTTTCTCTTTGCTATGAGTAATTCAATCTCGCCTCAACATGTCCCGGGTTTGGCAAGACCAGCTTTGCATGTACCGACCCATTAACCAACATAATTACAATACAAGCTTTGATGCTCGCTTTATTACTGGTTCAAGCCTATTAAATGTGTTTCATAACGTGTTTCAATTATTTTTTCAAATTAGAAGGTATTAAATTACTAATTTTAAGATTTTTTTTTTTATGATTCTATTATGCTATGTTAAAAGTTTTAAAAAAAATATAAGGAAATATTATTGAAATATATATTTTCAATTAAAAAACATTTTAAATATTATTATTTAATTTCATGACAAACACACAGAAATTGTCGTTGCCCATGTAACCTCTCTCTAACCAAATACCTCAAACTTTGAAGTCATTGCTTTAGCACAATGACAGCTTTTCAAGATTTACAGTTTAGCAATTAAATTTGATACTTCAATTCAGAATGTTTCAGGTCTAAAATTTAAACTGTTTGGTGTAGATTCATGGGAATACAAGAGCTGTTTCATGTATGTGGGATCCAATGCTTGATTGCTAGATGTTTTGATGAAGAAAAAAAAATCGAAATACAAAGTTAAGGATTCTGTAATATTAGTTCTTAAATCGAACACGTATTATTGGAAAACATTGAAACCAAAAAAAAAAATCATACGTACATTTATTAATCTGTAATTTTCATGAGTAAAAACAATGAAAGAAATTAATTATTAATATAAACCATGTATTGCTGTGTGACTGTGTCTTCTTCCCCCTCTAAGACATGTTGCATTCTGGAGGAAATCCCTGGGGAAACCTCTTGGCATCTGTGCAATAATTATATATCATGTTGTTCGTTTGCACCCATTGAAGCTTATCAAGATCTGCTGAATCAAGATCCTCTGAAAGCCAAGAAGGAGGGGAGAAATTATTTGTATCACAAGAAGATGCACCATTGAACCAAACACAAGCATTATTAGCATTGAAGTTCGTATAGGAGGCAGTGAAAGGGGCTTGTGACCAATCAGTCTTGACGAGACCACCTCTTGTAGCCCAGTTATCTGCATTCCATAAAGTAGAGTAGAGTCTCATTGGTTGATACTTTGGAAATGGAACGCCAATTGATTCCATGTTCTTGAACTCCCTAATAGGGGTGCCATCTACAAAGAAGCTGACACAAATGAGAAGGAAAATGTTAGCAAAACAAAGAAATTTAAGATAACAAAAGGAATATATATTGTAATACTGTTTAAGAGTACAATAATAATTATTTTTTAAAGTATTTTTTATTTGAAAATATATCAAAAAAATATTTTTTTTTAAAATATTATTTAAAATACAATCCCAAACTCTCTAAAAACATATAACATATAATATATTTATGGGAGCAAGTGTTAGCTTACATGATTCTTTGTGGGTTCCAAAGGATGGAATAGGTGTGGAAATCAGCAGTTGGATCAAACCAGAGATAAAATTGTTGCTCCTTGTCGCCTTTGCCTTGGCTATACACGTTAGTATGAAGAATGTAAGGATCTCCACTCAAGTTCCCCAAGAACTCAAAGTCTATCTCATCCCAGGCCGACCCTTTTGATTGTAACTGAAAATTATTACACCAACAGAGATTAATAACACCAAGAGAAAATGTTAAATTTCTGTACTCAAAATAGTCATTAATATTAAGAAAACTTACGTAGTAGGCAGTTACAGTGCCAGCAGAGTTGCCAGGGACAAGCTTGAGTTGCATATCAATCTTTCCGAACAAATACTCATTCTTGGATTGGAATCCTGAGCCAGAAGCTTGGTCAAGATTGAGATTGAGAAGCTCACCATCGTTGAGTATCATTGCACGCCAATCTCCCCATATAATATCAAAGTCCTGGTAGAAGTTACCAAGAGATGACCCCATCAAAGAAGCAAGTGTAAACAAGACCACTACCACTAACATTGGAACTCTTGAAGAAGCAAGAAAAGAAGCCATTGAGAGAGAAACTTAGAGAGTTTTTTTTGCAAGAAAATTAGTTTGTTTTGAAGTGAGGAGATGGCGCATGATTTGGTGGGTATTTATAGGAGAAGATGTGGCAGTGGATGAGATGTGCCTTGGACGGAAGGTGCATTTCAGCTGTGGCCAGTTGGACAAATGTTGTAAGGAATTTGGCTGTAACCAATGACAAGCACAGAGAAGTCACTGAACGCGGTTTTGCATGGATAATTTTGATGAAAATGATGGAGATTAATTGGTGGTTTAAGAGGCCCGGGTTTCTTCCAGCAGGCATCAAGCTGTTGATTCGTTGGTCCACTGCTTCCACGCACCGTGTTTTTCTTACCTGGACCACCACCGTCGCCAACGAGTCGATGGTGAGCATGCAGTGGATTAATTGGTATGCGTATCTAAGCAGTAAAGTTGCTACCATATATATATATATATATATATATGAAAAACCAAAAGTAAAATAATAGTATAAATTATATTTTAAGAATTTGCCATTTTTAGATGAAGATGGTTTTTAATGTGACATCATAATCGAAATTATTAAACAATACGTATTCTACTTTCACAATGCCCATTTCCCGGTCATGAGTTATAAATTCAGCCTGACGTTGATCCGAACCAAGCCCCCAGGTCATGAATTTTTTTTAGTCATTATCCAAATCAAGCTTAATTTTTTCAAATTAAAATGATATCATTTTAATTTAAAAAAATAATCAACAGATTACAGCTAAATTTTTAATTGGTTTTGCCATCTGATCATCTAGGTTTTTTACTTTTTTTTTATTTTTTAAAAGTCATCCGATTCCAATTTTGGATTAGTCGGGTTCTGGATCGACTTGTCGGATCAGGTTTTAAAACTATGATTTTATTTGTTTGCTTTAAAGCAATTCAATTTTATAAAGTGATTTTTATAAAAAGTAAATTCTTGAAAAAATAATTATTTTTTGATATTTGAATAATTTACAGTATAATGAAAAATAAATTCAAAAATATTTTTTAATTTTTGGCTATACCATAGAAAATAAACTTGAAGATGATTTATTATTGTTTATTTTTTTTCAAGTTTACCTAACATATATATAGAACATTAAATGTAACTATTTGATGATTTACAATAAAAAAAAGGAGATACAATAAAGTGTTAATGGTGGGGAAAATGAATTTATTATATCATATATTTATATAAAAGCTTAATTATTTTATAAAATGTAACTATATAAATAATATAAATATTTTAAATATAATATTATAGACATATAACCTTATTAAGTAATTTTAAGTAAAATCTATTGATATTATTTCATTTTAAAACCTCAAAATAATTTTTTTTTCATATTGAAAAGGAAAAATTAATTAATAGTAATGGTAATTTAAGAGTTAGATATTTGGGTTTTTTTTTTGGTTTGAAGACTTTATACCGAGGATAAATAGATACAAGAATTCGAGAGGAAGAGAAATGAAGGGTTTTTTTTTTTTTTATGAGGCTAGCAATCGGAGGAGATAAGTGTTTTTTGGAGATGAGAAAACGAAAACACTTTCCTTCTGGAAGGATTTTTTTTTTTTTTTGGAAACCATTTTCTTAAGAACTACTTTCCTAAAGTTCACCAAACATGAAGAAGTGGAAAAAATGGTTTTGCAGGAAAATATTTTTCTATAAACAAACAAGGTATAAAAGTAATTTATGATACAAAGGAGTGCTAGCGTGCGCACTTGAGGGGGAAGCTAAAAACAAATGTTTGAGGGGTGTGTCGTATCATGTTAGAAATAAAGTACTTATTTTAACCTCATCTTTAACAAATATGGTATACTTATGAGAAACTCTTTTTTAGTTTGCGAGATGATTTGTCAAATTATTGTGATACTAACAAGAGGTAAAAAATAAAATAAAAGAGAGCATATAACAAAATGCTATTTATTCAAGAAATTAATGATGAATGATTGTTTCTGAAAAAAAGGGTTGATTATTTTTTTTCTTGATGAATAATTGAAAAGATTAGAGATTTGTATTTGATATTTTAGTGCGTTTTTTTTTATTTTAAAATATATCAAAATAATTTTTTTTAATATTGTATACATTGAAAAAAATAAATATAACATTAATTATTTTTTTAAAAGGAAAACACTTATGAAATATACTCATAAACAAAAACTACTCCATTTCCGATCAATACCTTAAGAGGAGAGGATACATTGATAGCAAGCTTAGAAGGAAAAACCAGAACCAAACCATTATAAATTTATGATGTCTGCAGAAAAGTCTGATCAGGACTGTTCATCGTTCGTGCAAACTGGTAATAGAAATCAAGTGTACAACATTCGCCGAAATATGCGTCCATTCGCAGAAAAATAGCGAATGTCAATATATTAACTACAAAAAAAATTCCCATCAAGCAATGGCTGGTCAATGAAAGACACATTAATCTCGCAGAGCTCCACTAGCAACAAACTTGTATCAAGATACATCATGTTAAAGCTGTGAATCATGAATTATTTCAAAACTATAGGGATAATTAGTCAATTTCTATTACAGTAATAATATCTTACACAGCCAAAGATGCATTCTCTTGCTGATTACAGGATATGAAATCGGCAACACCAAACCTACTAGCAAGATTCCCAAAGTAAGTGCAAACACCGGACCTCGCAAGATTCCCAAGGTAAGTGCGATCCAAAAAGTTGCATGATCAACCCATTTCTTAAGCCTGCCACAATTCATAAGCCAAAGTTACAACCAACAAAACACGGATTTTTACCATTGTTTCCTACAAAACACTATGACCCTACCTTGCTAGCAATGTTGTTGGAAAGCCAGTCAAGCCCTTCGTAAAGACCTTCACCAGAAGTGGCACAAGTGCTCTGGATATACCTGCAACAGACATAAATATCAGATGACATCAATGAATATTAAATAGAAGAAAACTATCCAGAATTTTGCAATGGAGATATTATCAATTACCAGTGGCGTTGACGAAGAGAATGAAGACCAAGCTTATCTGTGATTTCAGCAGCATTCATAGCATTTGGAAGATCTTGCTTGTTTGCAAAAACAAGTAGCACAGCATCCCTCAATTCATCCTACTCAGAAAATTAAATTTCATTATTAAGATGCGCAAAACCACGAGAAAACATTAAGAACTAAGGCTTATGGCTACCTCGTTCAACATCCTATGCAACTCATCCCTAGCTTCAACAACACGGTCACGATCATTGCTATCAACCACAAAGATGAGCCCTTGAGTGTTTTGGAAATAATGTCTCCACAAAGGTCGAATCTGTGCAAATTAGAAAAACAATTTGACAAACAATTCTTTTTATCAACATAAAAAAATAAGATCCAAGATATCGTTGAATGCAAGACACAAGGTGTTGACTTGAGGAAAATTTTGTACAAAAGCAGTAATTTTTTAGTACATAATTTCAACAATTAAAGCTAAAATTACATCCTTATTTGATCAACATAAGAGATAAGAGAAAAGAGTATACGACAATAAACAGGGAAATAGCCAAGGAAATGTTGATAGAGAGACTGGCAACTCAACTATTCATTTCTTAGACAATTCATTAAATGCATAGAGAAACATGCAAGCAATCCCATTTACGATTCCGGATATGTAATTACACCCCAGCTTGGATACCATTACCTCACAAAGACAAAGGAAAAAACTGAAAACACAAGGTGTCTTCAGTAATGTAGCTTCTGAATATGTTATGAGCTGGAGGAGGCCAAATAGCCAGCACAAGACAGTCCATAATCATAGATAGACATTCCTCACTCCAAACCAAAAAAAAATTCAACCACTGAACATTCACAAACACATACAATGAAATGCCTGTCATATCATGGATAGACATTCCTCACTCCGAAAAGAGCAGAAAAATGAAAGACAAGATTGCTCCGGCCGATATAGCTTATGTTTTTGTTGTTTGCTAATGACAAGCATCTAATCAGCACAAGACTGCCATGAGAACATATGCATAACCAAAGAACAGAAACTTAGACAACAAAGGCATGTAAATGTGTAAAATTAAGAAGACAGAAAGTCTATACTTCTAGAACTTCAGCCATGCAATGGATAGTTCTCCTTGTAAGAAAAAGGTAAGGTTGTACACTAAAGTGGCGAGATCCACATAGTTTATGTTTTTTGTTTTGATATGATGGAGAGATATCTGATCTGTAAAAGACCATCCATGAACACATTTACATCAAAAGACAGCAAGTACAAGCATAAATGCACATCATATCAGGTTTAGTCAATGATAGAGCAAAAAACTTATGAAGCAGTAACTTGAAAGGATAAAAATTTAACTCATTTCCCTAATGTCACCATTATACTCAGAGCTGATATCACAAGATAACAGATTTTTTCATACCTTGTCCTGGCCACCAACATCCCAGACAGTGAAGCTTATGTTCTTGTATTCCACAGTCTCCACATTAAACCCTGAAAGGAGGCTACATATAAGCATCCTTTACAAGAAAACACAATAAATCCAGTACTAAACAGCTCTATAGTACCAATAATATTTTGATAACATACCAATTGTTGGAATAGTGGTGACAATCTCTCCGAGCTTGAGCTTGTACAAGATGGTGGTCTTACCAGCAGCATCAAGACCCACCATGAGAATTCTCATTTCTTTCTTGGCAAACAGACGGCTAAAAAGCTTGGTGAATGAGAGCCCCATCTTTCCAAGTTCTTAGCTGCATCAAAAACAAATCACCAAATAAAAAAAAAACAACAATCAGACTTACAGAAATAGATCCCCATTACATCAACCTTAACATTTTATCATTCACACAAATCAATCAAAATAAAAATAGATAGATGTGCAAGCGAGGTCTCCACACACATCCTCTCACAAATACAAGCAAAGTCTTCTCTTTTTTATGCCATTTCACAAATCACACAAAATCCAATCCAATCCATTAACAAACAAAAAAACATCAAAAAATTTACACATTACAATGCCTGTCCCTTTCAATTCCATCATTTTCCTTTCATTATTTCGCAACAAACTTCATGATCTCCCTTTTATCCATTCCAACAAACAAAAAATGCAAAAGGGTCATAAAAGAATTCGACAAACACCCCTAAAACAGATCCAATCTAACATGGTTCAGATCTATGAACCATTCATAACAAAACCAAAAAAGATTTTTTAAAAAAAAAAACTTTAGAACCAAATTAAGACTACTCAAGTTCTACAGTAACAACATCGACAACCAATATAAACATACAGAAAATCAGAGAGAGTTGGAAAAGCTTACAGAGACGCAGAGGAAGAGAGAGGGCAGGATCCGCAGAGAAGCTGTGCAGAGAGGGGGATGAAAGAAATGGGAAAGAATGACGGATGGCCTGTCTATGTGCGCTGGGAATTTAGATATGGATGGAAGTTAGTGGCGTTAATGGGTTAACGACGTTAGTGTCAAAGTGAGATTTTTTGTGGACCCTACATTTAATTTTGGACTGTCGATTTATTATATTGCTAATCACTAGTAATTTATTTTCTTATTTTAGCAGCGGATTCTAAATTTACCTTATAAATATCGGATTATTTTCACTAATTGTTTTATTCTATTTAGTTTTCTCAGTCAATTTTATACTTAACTTCTATAAAAATTTCATGTTAAAAATCTACATTTAATTTCGATGATTATGACCATTATAAATCCCCATTATTTTCAATTAAATTTGCTTGTTTTATATGTTGAATTTCAATTCAAAAGGGGACAGCTAGAGAAAAAAAAAGCATAAATTTCTCATTTAAATATGAATTATTATTTTTATATCTATTTATGTGAGGTCCACAATCAAGTGTTTCATGATTGTTTAAGAAACAATACAGTGCTTAATTCATAATTATATATTTATTATTATGGTAACTTTTCCATGTTTAACAAAAGAGATTTAAAAAAAATATTTTTAATTATAGCTTTAAAAAATATATGAATGGTTAGAACTATTTTGAAATTGATTTTTCAAGTCTATACGAGAGGAAAAGCTTTCAATGTTGTGCGTGTGTGTGTGTGTGTATAGTAGAGGCTTCGATGTTCTGGAGAATCTTGTGATTGAGAAAGGAATATTACAGTGGGGTAAAAAGAGGGAAAAGGTAAAAGAGGGAAGGCATAATTGAATGTGGCCAATATGCCTGCCAATTGGAAGAATATATTGCCATGCTCATCTTCCTATTGCATACGTGAGATTCTGTCTGGACAGCATGGTCTGGTCAAGATCTCCACCAGAGAAAGCGGCTTTTGTTGTAAGCATTCGTTCCTTTCTTCTTCTTTTGACTTCTATGTGGCACCTCTCCTGTCTTCTTTTCTACTCAATCTTGCTACTTGAACCTATGGCACTTCTGTCTATCCATCCTGGCAAGAGCAACCTAGAAACTGAAACCTGAGCGGCAACACCCGTTGCCAACAGGAAGGCTCTTGATTTTTTGTAAGAAAAAAGAGGAGTTTGGACAAGAGCTTCAAATTCCGAGGGAGAAAAAACTCTTGTTGAGGGTAAAAAACGATAGCTGAGATGTTGCTGCAGAAAGTTTAAGGAATGGATCCATAATCCTTGCCTTCCATCAGAGTATCTTTCCATGAATGATTCTGTAGAATTCACAAGTCAAAAGTACATTTATCTCATCTTTTAGATTTTTTTAAAGAGGGTAAGAAATCATTCATTTCAACCTCTACAAACTTATCAGCAATGCTAGTCCCTTCATATGCAGCGTTCCTTTCTTCTACAATCGATTCTAGCTTTCGAAAATATTGATAACACGACCGGGTCACGGTGTTTGATGAACAGATTGTTGCGCAGGCATTTTGGGCGATGGTCAAGGGCATCTGTAGGAGAAGTTACGTGGAAAAGATTGGTCGAAGCCAGTGCCTATATTGTATATACTTCCATGGAAGGAAGTTATGAAGAAAGGTCGCTCGTGAATCAACAAAACAAAAGCCGTTATCCATTTGCCAAAACAAAAGCCGTTATCCATTTGCCAAAACAAAAGCCGTTATCCATTTGCCAAATTTGGCCTTCATTTTTATTGTTGTTTGGGAGCTCGACAGACCATGGACGCACCCCGCCTCGAGTGTTGAGCCCGCCCACATCAACTACCGAAAAAAGTGGTTTCTTTTATTTAATAAAACAAGCATTATTTCAAACAAAAATTAAAAAAAAAAAACCTAAAATGATGCAAATTTTAAATTAAAAAAAAATCTTGAAAATAACCTGGCTGATCTGACTCAAGTCAAACTTTACAACATTATTCGTTCTAATTGATTCTTCAAGAGCACTAACTGATAAATCAATCCTCAACGGCAAGGTTCAACAACCACTAGAAAAGTGCACGGTTCTGCATAACAGAAAGTTCAGAAAGTACAGCCTGCGATAACCAATACTACAGGGCAAAATAGCTACTACAGACATCAAGCATTGGCTGGACAATGAAAAAATCTGCAAAAGCTCCTCCATCCTAACCTTTGAAATTACTTAAGAAACTGTGAATCATTAATTATTTTGGTGTATATATGGATAATTTGCCAATTTCTCTTACAGTAAGATTATCTTACAAAACCAAACAAATACATTCTTCTCTTGCCAATATTACAACAAATTGGAATCCTCGAACATCAAACAACCAAATAATATTCCCAAACTGAAGCAGAATGCTACCAAAAAGCTTCAGAAAACCCATCTCTTAAGCCTGCCACAATCATCACACAAAGTTACTTTTAACACGACCCAAACATTTTTTTTATCATCACTTCCAACAAATTATTATGACCATACCTTGTTAGCAATGTTGTTAGATAGCCAGTCAAGTCCCTCATAGAGGCCCTCACCAGAAGTGGCACAGGTGCTCTGGATATACCTGAAATAAAACACAGATTGGATGGCATATATGCAACAGCAAACTATCAACATATTCAAAATGGAGATATTATCATTTACCAGTGGCGTTGACGTAGCGAATGAAGACCAAGTTTATCTGTAATTTCAGCAGCATTCATAGCATTTGGAAGATCTTGCTTGTTAGCAAACACAAGTAGCACAGCATCCCTCAATTCATCCTATTCAGAAAATTAAATTTCATCATTACAAGACAAAAGCAACAAAGGCAGAAGTTAAGAAGTAAATCTTATGGCCATACCTCATTCAACATCCGATGCAGCTCATCCCTAGCTTCAACCACACGGTCACGATCATTGCTATCAACCACAAAGATGAGCCCTTGAGTGTTTTGGAAATAATGTCTCCACAATGGTCGAATCTGTGCAGATCAGATAAGTAAATTGAAAAACAATTCCTTTTTCATGAAACATGTAAAATATGAAAAGAATACAATACCCAAAATAACAAGGAAATAAGACAGAAGATGTCTCCTATCTCCTAGGCGATAGACTGCACATGAGCATGTGGTTTTTTCTCCACATGCTTCCAATTCAACTTGAATTACATCCTTACTTGATCAGCATTAAAGATAATGCAACCAAATCAATGCATTTCACAAAACATAATCAAACATTGATATATGATTTATGGTGTACACCACAGCAGTGAAAGCTTTTCCTCACAAAGACAGGAGAAACTAAAATAAAACTGTGGATTCATTAATGTAGCTTACGAATATGTTGTGTGCTGGTGGAAGATAACTAGCCAGCACAAGACCGTCGATAAGCACATGCACCTAAACAGCCAAAAACTTCAAACCAGACAACATTTACAACCATGGACAACAAAATGTCGCCATGTCATGGATTGTCATTCCTCATTCCAACAAGGGGAAAAACATGAAAGACAAGATGGCTCTACTCATTATAGCTTACGTATTTCTTGTGTGCTAATGACAAAGCTTATAATCAGCACTAGACTGTCCCTAAGCAAATAGACAACAAGGGTATGTGCAAGGGCGCAAGTGCTTAAATAGTAAAATTTCAGCCATGCAATGGTTATCTTTCCCCTCATGCCGAAAAAGGAAAGATTGCAACATTAACTGGCTAAATCCATGTAGCTTATGATTTGATTATGCGCTGAGGGAGCAATATCTAACCAGCACAAGACCGTCAATAAGCAAATTTTAAAACCAGATTAAAGCACAAACATGAATAGTGCCATATTTAGTTATTGACTAAAGATTAGACATTTACAATGCCGAGAAAACAATTTGATGCATCTTCATGATATTGTAATTATACCCAAAGTTCTCATTACAATTTACAGCATTTACATACCTTGTCCTGACCACCAACATCCCAGACAGTGAAGCTTATGTTCTTGTATTCTACAGTCTCCACATTGAACCCTGGATAGAAACAGACAATTAGCAAGAAAAACAAGAGCACAATAAATTCACTACTAAATAACCTTAAAGTAATGGTAAGTTTCGAGTAACATACCAATTGTAGGGATAGTGGTGACAATCTCCCCAAGCTTGAGCTTGTACAAGATGGTGGTCTTACCAGCAGCATCAAGACCCACCATGAGAATTCTCATTTCTTTCTTGGCAAAAAGACGGCTAAAAAGCTTAGTGAATGAAAGCCCCATCTTTCCTAAATCTCACCTGCATCATATAACCCAACAATCAATCTTTAAAAAAGATCACTTTAAAATCCATTATAACATTTTCTCATTCACACCAAGGAAACAATCAAAATCAAACACTCCATGGAAGCAAGCAAGATCTTAAAACACATTTGCTTACAAACACAAACAAAATATTTCCTTTTTAACAACTCATACGACACTAGCTCCAATCCATCAGGGCATTGAGAATCAACAATAAATCATAAAGATCCAAGCTTGTATACACAATAAAGTCCGTTCCTTTAAATTCCTCTATTTTCATTTCATTATTTCACACCAAAGCCAAATTTATAGATTCATAATCTTCTCAATGTCAATACAGCAAACAAAACAAGCAAAAGGGTCATTGAAAAACTTAACAAAAACACCAAAAACAGATCTAATCTCACAAGGATCAGATCTAGGAACCTTTAAGAGAAAAATAAAAAAGACAAACTATAGAACCAAAACAAGACTAATCCTGTCCAAATCCAGATCACGATCTACACATAACAAAGGTAATATATATATATATATAGAGAGAGAGAGAGAGAGAATACTTATAGATAGCGAGCGAGAGATTGAGAGAGGGCAGAGCAAACAGAAGCCGCCCAGAGAGAGATCAAGGAAATGGGTAAGAGGGAGGCTCAATCTATCAACCTGTGCTTTAAATATGGGTGTGGTGAGTTAACAGCGATAGAGACTAAAAGATGTTAGGGTAAAAATTAAGATCAATTGGTGGACCCCAATTTTCACTGGTTTGATTTATTAACATTGATAACCAGTAAAAACAAATTCTTATTTTATCTTAATAAAATACTCTTGTAAATTCTTTTTTTATCCGATAATGAAACATAATTTTAAATTAATTTCTACATAATCAAAACTAAATTTAATATTCAAACTATTTTAATATTGTTAATGCTTTAACAATGTGTGGTAAAAACGAGATCAATGTGCTGACCCCAATTTTCTTTCGTTTGATTTATTAATATTGATCACCACTTATTTTTTTCTTTTTTCTGTTAATAAAATACTCTCATAAGTTTCTTATGCTCATGTAAATATATTTTTTATTGGATAGTAGAGTATATTTTTAAACTAGCTTACATATCAATCAAAATTATATTTTATTTATTTCAAAATTATTTATTTATTTATGAGTAGCATTACGCGATATAATTTGTTAAAAGCATGAATTAATAAAGGACACCGAGAGGGACACCTCGCAACACAAACACACACACACTCTTCAAGTATGCTTGGCGAAGAATATCTTGACTCATGCGGTTTTATATTATTTTATAGATTATGGGATATCTTAGAATTGTAAGTTTAAAATGTTTTTAATATTAGAACGATATAAAAATATAAAAAAATATTATTTTATAAATTTGTTTTAGGGAACGCACTGCTTTTCCAACCATGCTTTATGTGTCTACAGTTTGGTTTGGTCATCCTTTCAGCCCAAGAAAGAGATATTAATCTGCATAGCTTGAAAACCATGGAAGGAAATATTATATTAACAAGTCATACTTGTGTCTTTTTGTTGATGCCTATTCTTATCCCCCTCGCACACTCGGAGATAAGTTACGTGATGTTTAGAAATACGGTAATTCATGTATTTTACTTGAATTTTAAGTAAAAAATACCATGCTCTACAATATTAAGCGCACAACATGAGAAATTCAAAATAAAATATACAGAATAGTTACATGTGATAAGACTTTTTTAAAATACATCAAAGAGAATATGCATGCCCAACTTAATACTGTTTGTACATTTATACAACATTGAGACAGGACACAAATGCTGGCAGCCATGCCGCCAAGTCAGCAACACCAAACGAACTAAAGCTGCATGCATGTGTGTGTGTTTATTGACTGCACAGGAAACGTAAAATCCACAGCACAACACAACAAAAGCCAACAAACAGGAAAAATAAAACTACAAAGGCTTTGGATTGACATGATCCACTTGGAGTACTAGCGCAGGCCAAGGATCTCACAAATTGTTTGTACCAAAGTGAGGATGAGGAGGATAGCTGCAGTAACCGTTCCAACACCTTTCCAAAAATTTCCGAAAAACTCCTCTATAAAGTATGCGGGGTTTTTGGTCCAGGAGCTTTTATAATACTCATCCACCGTCGAAAGGATGTCATGATAACAGGAATGGAGATCAGTCATGCTTGATCCAAGACTGTAAATCAGGTCCCTCACTGCAACTTCGTCTTTGTAATAAGTTACAATTTTATTTTTCATTAGGAGTTTCGCGTCTTGAGGCTTGACAACAAGAATACTTAATAGGTTGATGTAATGGCAGATGTACTCTTCTCCTGGATAAATGCGCTTCTCCATGGTCATAAGGTTTCTGAAGAGACGTTCAGTGTTGCCGTCTATCTCAAGCTGTGGTATGCAAAACTCTGTTCTCAATCTACTGAATTCTACGTCAAGCAAGCAGTCAGATGCTGGTCGATCCTTAAACTTAACTCCTGCTTGGCGTAGCTTGGTTGCACTGTGAAAGCTTTTGATTAGTTCTACAGGCTTGCCATTTCGAGAGAAGGATAGTAAAGATCTTACCAAATCAGTGAAATGCTTTGGTGTTGTTGCTGCAGGAGAGAAGTTACTTCGAAGATAGGGTTTAAAATAGGAACAAGCAAGAGTTATAAATTCCGTGTGTTTTCCTTTAATGTTTTCTGGAAGTTTTTTATATAATTTCTCAAGAATAAAGAATGGAAGCTGATTTTAAACAAAATCAAGTCCCGTAGAATCGCCAGCCTCAACCCTGTTACTTTCAATACAGAATCTTTTTTAAACTCCTCTCTATCTTCACTGTACTTGAGGAATAGCTGGAAGATGAATACAGCATCGTACAGAATCAGATCCAGAAAGTCTTCAGAATTTTCAATTCCATGGGAACCATCTTCATAACGTTGGCGGATCTTATTTTCATCTTCTTGCAGGGCATCCCAGAACTCGTCCTCGGCCCTTTTCCGTTCGCTTTTTGACACCCTGTCATTCCAGAACTGTTCATAGTATTCATACTTTTTCCCTTCCATGAAACGCAGATTTCTGTTGCCGTGGTGAATAGGGCCTATAGAAATTTTTTGAGGACTGTACATGGCTTCATTTGATTTGCGAAGTGCCTCGCCAACTCTGTAGATGCACACATCACTCTCTTGTTCATTTGTCAAAGCTACTCTAGCATGACGGAGTACTTTTCCATGCTTAACAAATTGTTGTGCATTGTATGAATTTCCAGAAATATCTTGATGAAACAATGCTTCAGAATGAATTTCAGTATTATCTGCAAGGTAGTCTCCGGCTGAAGAATAAGGTGGATGAATTTCAGCATTATCTCCTTGAAAGTCCTCTACGCCATACGAAAAGCACGGCGAATGAATATCAGAATTATCTCCATAGTGATATTGGTCAAGTGAAAAATATGGTGAACGAATTTCTCCCATCTATTGCACTTTGCTGCCTGGATCATGATAGATAAACGAATCATTATTTGCCAATAAAAACAATTTTTCAAAAATTAAGATTATACGACAAAAAAAGTTAAATTATTTTCTTAATTAAAGAATTAACTAAAAAAGTAATGCGTTTCAAGTTTTTGCTCCTGTAATCAAAGACAATAGTAACATTTGCCATTAATATTTGCTTCTCAAGAGTCTGACTTCTAGCCTTGTTCTCAAAATGAATAAATTATAAATTAGTCCCTACAAATAAAATGAATTGAATAGTGTCGTTCTAAAAACTAATTAAGTAGTGCGTGAACATTAAGTATATTATAGATCCGTTAAATTTACATGTGACATCTAAAATAGTCTTTAAGGTAAAGGGGACGCAGGAGAGGCAAAAGAAAAGGGAAGGAGAGCTGGGTAGAGAGAAGATAAAAGCAAGGAGGAGAAGGGAAAAGAGGCGGGGGTGAGAGACGAGGAGGTAGAACAAAGCGATGGTTGTTGTGTTGGAGGGATAGATAGGTAGTGGAAAAGGGAAGGAAACATGAGAAGAGCGGAAATGGTTAAGCGAAAGAGAAGGGAGAGGACGAGGGAGACTTTTTGGTGACTTTATTTGTTTATTAAATTGGAAAATTTGAAATCTTAATCAATGACAAACCACATCCTATCTAAATAAAATCTAAAATGCACTTGAGTTCAGAGAGTTCAGAGGTGGAAGGGGTTTGTCTCTTTCTACTGTATCTAGGTTCGAGTCTTGGTATACATGCTTATCATCCCCGCGGTGCCTTACATGCCTACTGGATTTGCAGGGTATTTAGTGGGCCGTGGAAATTAGTCGTGGTGCGCGCAAGTTGGCCCGAACACCCCACGTAAATCAAAAAAAAAAACCTAAAATGCCAATATATGCACAAAAAAAATTATCAACGTATTAATATAATTAAATAATGAAAATATCCAGATCAAGATGAACCCTATCTCCTTCTCCTAATAAACAATCCAGTAAAAACCTCATTCAACTTGCTCGAGAGACACTGGGTAATTGATGATTCTGGTAAAATTATCATCCTTATCCAATTTATATAGGTTAGCGGGGCCATGAATTCCCCATCCTCTATGAAATGGCTTTTCTAATTAAATCAAAAGATAAAAGTTAATAAATTATTGATCTAGAGCTTCTAAATTTAGATTCCTAAACAACAAAAAGCCAGATTGTTTTTCTTTTTTAAAGAATATTTAGGTAATTTTCCCTGTAATTGTAAAACATGATTAAGGAATCCACCTAAAGCAAGTCCTGGACCCCAGATGATCCCAAAATCTTTTTTATTCAAATATAAAGGATCAAAGTGATTTATTTTAACCTAAGTTTTTTTTTTAAAAAAAAAAGGTAATAGGTTAAGGGTAGGGTTTTCATTGAATTAACTATTTTTTTAAATTTTTTTACATGGAAAAATATAAAATATATTATTTTATAAAATATTTTACGAAAATCAAATGCCCTCAGCAAGTACATAAAATTATAATATATCCATGACTCTCCATCTAACAAGCTTACTAGCTCCTACTTGTGTTCTTTTTAGCGATCGATCATCTTTTATTTTCAGGTCAGATTTAGCTCATCAAGACAAAGTTTATCTCTTCAATCTGATAAAAGACATCTTATCCACATCAAGATTTATATATAGATTCATAGATAATGTATAATTTTACTTCTAATTAACGACCTAGCGTGTAGTAAAAAAAGTAGCATCCTCCTTAACCTGCAGGAGCTACAATCGTCAGCTTTCTCATGGTGATTTTTTCAGTGAGGTTCATTTGAGACTTCTATGAGGTATCTTTAAAAACAATTTTCCTTTCAAAGCAGAGGAAATGTTAAAACTCGTTTCAAGTGTTGCACTTGCTAACTTACTAATTAAGAGCCAAAAGAAATTAGAACTGGAGTTTCAGAGTGAGATGCTACATTCATGACATCCCCCCTGAACCGTTCGTCTTAGTGAATCAACTATTATGGAAGGAAGAAACGTGGATGGAGAGAAAACAAAACTAATTAATGAGCGAACTAAGCAAACCAGAGCACGCACCTTGGCCTGTACTGGAGAAGGGCAATTAATTGTTTGGTTCAAGCAGCAGCAGTAGCAGCAGAGCCACTTTCCTTTCCTAGAAGCAATAGTACTGAGATGCTGTATGCAGCCTCTCTCACTCTCACTCTCACTCTTTTCGATTTGTGTATCTTTAGCTCTTCAACTCGATGTGATATATATAGTACTCTTTCCTTCGCTCTCATATATTGTTTCTTTCTTTAATCTTCAAGTAACTAGCTAGTTAGGCTAACTCCTTTGATCATTGAAAAAATTAATATGCTTGCATAAAATTTTCTAGCTAGTCTAATATATAGATGCCTAACCACCAAGTTTTGGGCTGTTAGTGAATTAATATAAAATTAAAATTGGAGTTTGATCGACAGCTTATGTTTTTTTTTCAGGTGAAATGATTTTTTTATATGAAATCATATTTTAAATAAATTTAAAAAATATCAGCAACGAATTCTGGAAATTTTAAGCTCTTTCATAAGGCATTATTTAATAAGGCCTCAGCAACGAGTTGGATTCCATATGGGCATTCATATCACTAAGATTAAAGCCTCAGCTACGAAAAAGTTTTACTTATATCTAGTAATTTATAATCAATTGTAGCAATGATCAGCGTTGGTAACGAATTGTGCACGTGAACGATTAAGGGCGTAATGGAATTTTTTAATGTCGGAGCCGCCGGAGTGCTTAGGTGGTGGAATTTTTTAATTAACATGTCACTACTACTAATTAATTAACGAGGTTGCTGTCGATTTAAAATTAAATTATTAATTTTTTTTTATTTTGGTTGGTATGATTAATTAACTTCAACTAGAAACTAAAAGAACCGAGAGCCCCCCCTGATTTTAATTTGGTCTTGAATATTTATTTTTAATTTTAAATTGATTTTTATAATTTTTTTACTCTGTTTTTTATAAAGTTATCACATTAAATAAATATTTTTGTATTTAATTTATTCTTAATTTTTTTATTATCATATCATTAAGTAAAAATAATATTATTTAATTCAACAAAGAATATGATATAAGTTGCGATTTTGATGGGTTAAGTTATGAAACTTGAATTGATTTAATAAGTTTAAAATTAAAAAATATCATAAATTGTTTTAAACCAAATCACTATATTTAAATATATCAAGTTAAGTAGAACATATTAAAATAGTTTTTATTTGGATTAATTTTAAATTTAAGTTTGATTAGGACTCAGGTTGAAAAATTTAGAAATAGCTCAAAAATCTGATGCCAAAAACTTGAATGGCTGGATTAAACTTCTAGAATGATTTGATCATAAACATTAAGTTGGATTCTAAATTTCACGTTCGAGACAACTAGATTTCACTGCTATATTTTCCCCAGCATTCAGTCGGTGCTATATAAGAGATGACGCCGGTGGCTCCATGTGGACATTCATATCTCTAGGAATAAAGCCACAGCTAAGCACAAGACCTATAAAGCACGTAATAGATTTTTCTAATACCTGAGCCGCCGGAGTGTTTAGGTGGTGAATTCTTTTCTTTTCTTTTCCCCATTTGATTAACGAGTTGAAGAAAAGGAGAATGTATGACGGCATCGCATGTGCTATGGCAAAGGTAATATAAAATATTTTAGGAATAATAATAGTAGACTAAACTGTATCCAAGCCCGTAACCTATTGGTTGAAGTTGCCATTAATTAGTATCTGAATAAAAATTTGACGTCATTATCCTTGAGTAAATTGTTTAATTTATTTAGTCCATTCGCCTGTTCATCCACTCATCACAAAATACCAAAACTTAATTAATTATCAAATTCAATCGTAATAGTATAATAGGGTAATAGTATAATAGTGTGTACAACAATTCTTAAAATATCATCTTTGTTGTTACCTAATTTTTAACTAATTTTTTTGATAAAATTTTAGAAAAATCCAAAAATAGTGAACAACATGAAAATCCAAAAAAAAATTAATATATTTATATTTTTTTTAGTATTTTCAGCAACATCTCAAAGAATTTAAATTTTCAAGAATCTTAGGAATACATTTGATTTTTAACATGTTATTTTTAAAATTATTGATTTTTTTCATTCAAGTTAATGTTAATAAGAAAAATCCAAAAAACAATAAAAAAAATCAAATTTATAAAAAAAAAAATTTAAAAACCAAACAATATTTTATTTATAAATAATATCCTTCAACACATAAAAAGAGATTTTTGAAATTTAGAAGAGTACCAAAAAAAAAATCCAAAACCTAAATTTTTCTCCTTAAGCCAAAAGAGCCGTGGCCCCCACTGCATAGATATATTTTTAAAAATGTAGTCGCCGTTCCCTCGGGGTCCTTGGCTTTTGCTCTCCCAGAACGTGAGAGTCAAGGAACCCCAGCCATATCAGACCCCTACATTTTTGCCCGGCCAAGACCTTCCCCCTCATTTGCGCAAATCTTCTCCCCTCCTCACTCAGCCCGCCACAAGACAGCCACTCACTCTCCATCCCAACCGTTCCCTTCAACCACAGCAGCAACCGAGCTCCTCCCTCACAAACCGAGACCCAGCTCTCCTTCTCCACCCAGCCAGCAGACTTTCCCTCTCAGCCAGCTCACCCTTTTCCTATCCTTCATGCAACTCCCCTTCATCTGTAAGGATTATGGACATCATCTATCTTTACATTGGTATGATATTGTCCACTTTGAGCCTAAACCCTCGTGGATTTGCTCTTGGGTTATATCCAAAAGGCCTCATGTCAATAGAGATATTTATCCATCCTTATATACTCTTATCTTCCCCATTTCTAATTAATATGGGACTTTGGTCACATACCCAACAATCCTTCCCTCGAACAAAGGACCACCGAGCCTCTCCTCAAACGATCATTTATCCATCTACTCTCTATCAACTAGGATTTTTCATTCTCTACTTCTCTTTACTTCATCGTGTTGGGGTCAGGACACGTCCATGAAGCATCCGGAGAGCACTACCTGACTTGAGAGTTTTTGCTCTTTTTAGGTCAACTCCTCTTCACCATGTTGAGATCAGGACACGTCTATAAAGCATTCGGAGCACACCATCTATCCAATAAAGCTGATTCATGGATTACATCGTGATTTAATTAAGGCTCACCACCTTTTGTTCAGCATTCCGAGGATTCATCCATCATGGCTAACTCTGGGGCATGACTCTGATACCACTTATAAAGATTATGAACACCACCTATCTCCATATTGGTATGATATTATCCACTTTGGCCCTAAGCCCTCATAGATTTGCTCTTGGGTTATACCCAAAAGGCCTCATGCCAATGAAGATATTTGTTCATCCTTATATACCCTTAATCCTCCCCATTTCCAACCAATGTGAGGCTTTGGTCGCATACCCAACATCATCTCCCCGAAGATCGGCCTTCGCCAAAACCAACATGATTTTATAGTTTTATTGATAGAAATTCCCGTCAATATTTACACTTAAATTTTGTGGGTAAGTTTTTTTAGCTATAGGCTCATGGATTTATGCAACCATTCTATAATAGTTGGTCAAAATCTTTTTTAAAAAATAAAAATATCAGCACGATATAATGAGTTGTAAAAGTTTTAAATTCAAAAATATTTTTTCATTAAACATTGTTTAATAAATTAAATTTTAGGTTATATGGTCATGATAGAGATCTCATCCAATAATTTAATTTTTTAGATAGAATTCAAATCCACTTAATTATCAAATTTAGTTGGAATAACATCTAAATTCATTACTAAGATCTCATTCAATAATTCAATTTTTTTGAATTAAGATGGTTTGTAACATGCTAAGATAGACTCTAATAGACAAACAGTCACAAATTTATTTCTAGGAACTTAATTTATTAAATGAAACTCTAATAACTTAACATGTTGGGGTCGTTGGCTTTTGCTCTCCTAGAACCTGAGAGTCAAGGACCCCCGCCATATCAGACCCCCACATTTTCGCCCAACCAAGAGCTTCCCCCTCATTTCCGCAAATCTTCTCCCCTCCTCTATCCCAGCCGTTCCGTTCCACCAGAGCAGCAGCCGAGCTCCTCCCTCACAAACCGAGACCCAGCTCTCCTTCTCCCCCAGCCAGCAAACTTTCCCTCTCAGCTAGCTCACCCTTTTCCTATCCTTCCCGCAACTCTCGTTCATCTCCCCGCAACAAGGCCAACCACCACTACCATCAACTGGAGTGAAGACCATCAGCGACGTCATCCACACCATTAGCCACTGCAGCGCTGTCCATACCTAGTCACAAATTCAACGTCGCTGCCACCTCTACAACCAACAGACCTGCCACCCGAAGTGGAGGTGAAGAAGACGAAACCCATAAAAAACCAACCCATCGTGAAGTAGATCCAAAGAAGGAGAAGGTTGTGAACTGATCTAGGCCAAAAAAAAGAAAAATTAAAATCAATTGCTTGTTGTGGTTTCGGTTGTTTTGCAGGTCATCGTTGATGTAGAGAGATAGAGAAGAGGAAGACATTCCTGATCCACTTGTTGTGTCACCTTCATCGATGGCGGTGAGTGAACCCACGCGCCGCCAATGGTGAAGGAGCATGGAACAACACGTTGCTACTAAGCCTTCCAACATTGTTCCTGTTGCTGTACCGTTCCTTATTCTATTTTTTAGGGGCTATTTTGTAATTTTAAAATTTTTAATATATGTTTTGTTTAGTTTGAATTTTTATATTTTTTTGTGTACAAAATGTGGATGTAAAAAAGATAAAAGGAAAAAAGAAAGAAAAAAAATATAGTGAAAGGGAATGTGTTTGTATTTTTTAATGATAAAATTGCAAAGAATAAATAAGAATTTCATATTTTGATTTGCTCACGATTACAAGTCGTATTTGTAATATCCGATGAAAAAATAAAATTTTTAAATTTTTTTTAATCTATCAAAGCTACGAAACAGCTTATCCCAAATAGAGTGTGCTAAAAATGCTAATACTTTCTTTAACCACAACTAGTCCTTTACCCGAGAATATTTTTAAAATAGCTTACATATCAATCAAAATTATATTTTATTTATTTCAAATTTATTTATTTATTTATGAGTAGCATTAAGCGATATAATTTGTTAAAAGCATGAATTAATAAAGGGCACCGAGAGGGACACCTCGCAACACAAACACACACACACTCTTCAAGTATGCTTGGCGAAGAATAGCTTGACTCATGCGGTTTTATATTATTTTATAGATTATGGGATAATTTAGAATTGTAAGTTTAAAATGTTTTTAATATTAGAACGATATAAAAATATAAAAAAAATATTATTTTATAAATTTGTTTTAGGGAACGCACTGCTTTTCCAACCATGCTTTATGTGTTTATAGTTTGTTTTGGTCATCCTTTCAGCCCAAGAAAGAGATATTAGTCTGCATAGCTTGAAAACCATGGAACGAAATATTATACTAACAAGTTATACTTGTGTTTTTTTGTTGATGCCTATTCTTACCCCCCCGCATACTCGGAGATAAGTTACGTGATGTTTAGAAATACGGTAATTCATGTATTTTACTTGAATTTTAAGTAAAAAAATACCATGCTCTACAATATTAAGCGCACACCATGAGAAATTCAAAATAAAATATACAGAATAGTTACATGTGATAAGACTTTTTTAAAATACATTAAAGAGAATATGCATGCCCAACTTAATACTGTTTGTACATTTATACAGCATTGAGACAGGACACAAATGCTGGCAGCCATGCCGCCAAGTCAGCAACACCAAACGAGCTAAAGCCGCATGCATGTGTGTGTGTTTATTGACTGCACAGGAAACGTAAAATCCACGGCACAACACAACAAAAGCCAACAAACAGGAGAAATAAAACTACCAAGGCTGTGGATTGACTTGATCTACTTGGAGTACTAGCGCAGGTCAAGGAGCGAACAAGTTGTTTGTACCAAAGTGAGGATGAGGAGGATAGCTGCAGTAACCGTTCCAACACCTTTCCACAAATTCCCGAAAAACTCCTCTATAAAGTATGCGGGGTTTTTGGTCCAGGAGCTTTTATAATACTCATCCACCGCCGAAAGGATGCCTTGAAAACAGGAATGGATATCATTCGCGCTTGATCCAAGACTGGAAATCAGGTCCCTCACTGCAACTTCGTCTTTGTAAGAAGTTACAATATCATTTTTCATTAGGAGTTTCGCGTCTTTAGGTTTGACAACAAGAATACTCAATAGGTTGATGTAATGGCAGATGTACTCTTGTCCTGGATAAACACGCTTCTCCAAGGCCACAAGGTTTCTGAAGAGACTTTCAGTGTGGCCGCGTATCTTAAGCTTTGGTATGAGAAACTCTGTTCTCAATCCTCTACTGAAATCTACATGAAGTAAGCACTCAGACTCACGGTCTGGTCGACGCTTAAAATTAACTCCTGCTTGGCGTAGCTTGGTTGCACTGTGAAAGCTTTTGATTTGGTCCACAGACTTGTCTTTTCGAGTGACGGATAGTAAAGATCTTACCAAATCAGTGAAATGCGCTGCCTTTGTGTCTGCAGGAGGGACGTTACTTTGAAGGTCGTGTTTAAAATAAATACAAGCAAGAGTTTTAAATTCCGTGTGTTGTCCTTTAACGTTTTCTGGAAGAAGTTTATATAATTTCTCAAGAATAAAGAATGGAAGCTGATTTTCAAGCAAAATCAAGTCCCGTCGAATCGCCGCCCTCAACCATGATTCTTTCAATTTAGAATCTTCTTGAAAGCTGCTATCTTCACTGTGCTTGAGGAATAGCTCGAAGATGAATACAGCATCGTACATAATCATACGCAGAAAGTCTCGAGAATTTTCAATTTCATGGGAACCAACTTCATAACATTGGCGGATCTCATTTTCATCTGCTTGCAGAGCATCCCAGAACAAGCCCTGAGCCCCATTGAGTTCCCCTGCCTTTGACACCCTGTCTTCCCAGAATATTTTATAGTATTCAGACTTTTTCTTTTCCATGGAACGCAGATTTTTGTTGCCGTGGTGAATAGGGCCTATAGAAATTTTTTGAGGACTGTACATGGCTTCATTTGATTTGCGGAGTGCCTCGCCAACTCTGTAGATGCACACATCATTCTCTGGTTCATCATTAGAAGTTGCTCCAACATGAAAGGGTACTTTTCCATGCCCAACAAATTGCTGTGCATTGTTTGAATTTCCAGAAATATGTTGATGAAACAATGCTTCAGAATGAATGTCAGCGTTATCTGCAAGGTAGTCTCCGGCTGAAGAATATGGTGGATGAATTTCGGCATAGTCTCCATGATAGTCCTCTCCGCCATATGAAATGTACGGTGAATGAATATGATCAGAATTATCTCCGGAGTAATTTTGGCCAAGTGAAAAATATGGTGAGCGAATCTCTCCCATCTATTGCAATTTGCTGCGTAGATGATAGATAAACGAATCACTATTTACCAATAAAAACAATTTCTCAAAAATTAAGATTATTTTCATAATTAAAGAATTAACTAAAAATATATATAAAAAAGTTATGCGTTTGAAGTTTTTGCTTCTGTAATCAAAGACAATAGTAAAATTTGCCATTAATATTTGCTTCTCAAGAGTCTGACTTCTAGTCTTGTTCTCAAAATGAATAAATTATAAATTAGTCCCTATAAATAAAATGAATTGAATAGCGTGTCTAGTTCTAAAAACTAATTAATTTGTACGTGAAAAAAGGAGCATCTTCCTTAACCAGGAGCTACTATCCTCAGCTTTCTCATGGTGATTTTTTCAGTGAGGTTCATTGGAGACTTCTATATATGAGGTATCTTTAACAACAATTTTCCTTTCAAAGCAGAGGAAAGGTGAAAGCTCGTTTCAAGCGTTGCAGTTGTAAACTCACTAATTAAGAGCCAAAAGAAAATAGAACTAGAGCATCAGAGTGAGAGGCTACATTCATGACATTCCCCTTGAACCGTTCGTCTTAGTGAATCAAATATTATGGAAGGAAGAAACACGGATGGAGAGAAAACAAAACTAATTAATGAGAAAATTAAGCAAACCAGAGCACGCACCTGGCCTGTGGAGAAGGGCAATTGTTTGGTTCAAGCAGCAGCAGAGCCACTTTCCTAGAAGCAAGAGTACTGAGATGCTGTATGCAGCCTCTCTCACTCTTTTCGATTTGTACATCTTTAGCTCTTCAACTCGATATGATATATATACACACACACACACTACTCTTTCCATTGCTCTCATTGTTTCTTTCGTTACTCTTCAGGTAACTAGCTAGTTAGGTTAACTCCTTTGATTATTGAGAAATTTAATATGCTCGCATGAGCATAAAATTGAGTGTTTAGGTGGTGGAATTTTTTAATTAACAAGTCAGTACTATTATTTAATTAACAAGGCTTCTGTCGATATAAAATTAAATTATTAAAAGAATGTTTTTGGGGTTGACATGATTAATTAACTTCAACTAGAAACTAAAAGAACCGAGAGAAATTAGAGTCCCCCTTCCCCGTATTTAGTTTCATCTTTAATATTTTTATAATTTTAAATTGATTTTTATAATTTTTTTTTATTTTTTTTATGAGGTTATCATAATATTAATTAAATATTTATATATTTGATTTATTTTTAATTTTATAACCGTATTTTTATTATCATATCATTAACTAAAAATAATTAATTTGCCAAACAATCCGGTTAATATTTTTATTATCACATCATTCGCCAAATTAAGTCAATAATGCTAGCAACATCCAAGCGCCCATTTTTTTCACCATCCTGTTTGATAATTCTATGAACTACTACGTAGAATACTGTTGTTTGTTTTGTCATTATGTGAGTTTGGGCATCCATAGAGGTCCTATTTATACTACAACCAAGGGTGAAGACAGGTTGAAGACTTGGGTGGGCTATTAAACCAGATGAAGATTTTATTAATATTTTTTTACTAGTTTTATAGAAAATAAAATTTTTTAATTTTTAATGGAATAATCAAAACATTATAAAAATTTACATGATGCTTTAACTTGGGTTAAAATTTTAAAATTTTTGGACAAATTCAAAAATTTAATGAAAAATTATAATTTGATCAATTTTATGTTACTGGACATAATTTTCAATCCGACCATCAGATTGAACTGAAATTTTACGAGGAATCTTAAAATATATTGAATAAATCTGGTTAAAATTTTAGGATGAACGTAGCTTGGTAATACTAACAAAAAAAGAAAAGATTGTCAAATAAAAGCAAAACGAATCATTAAGAATAAAATGGTTATTTGCCATTAAAAAATAAAACAAACCAGCTCTTTCTTCCTTTTATATGTTGCCGACTGGGCATAGGCAGAATAGAAAAGAAAGAAAAGAAAAAAGCGAGAGAAAAGTACGGGGGAAACATAGAAAAAAATCCAAGAAAAAAAAAGTGAGAGAATAACCTTGTAAACTTACAAAGTTCAACTTATAAAATACTAAACTATGAAATAATTAAGTGAAAGAATGAGGAACTGAGAGAACAAAAAAATTTTAATTACTTTATTTTCTAGTTGAAATGAAATTGTTATTTTATAACAGTTAAGGGATTGTTACAATATTAATTCAGATTCGATTATAGATAAATTATATTTCATAAAATATTGAAAGATGTAACTTTAATAATGAATTTATTTTTACTTTCATTTTAATTTTATGTACTTTTAAGTTTATTTTTTAATATTTTAAATAATATAATTGAATTAAAATTTTACTTATAACTTCAAAAATTTATATTCATGAATTAATAATTAATCTTAAAAAATATTTATATATTTATTTAATAATTCAGGGCAATAAAAATTGCATGCTCTGCCTTGACTGCAGTACTTTGGCCATTTCCATGATTTTATCTGGGTATCTTGTGCAGGTTCCATGATTTTATCTGGGAGTCCATTTAAGTTATTTGCGTGCCACCTTCTCATCAATGATTGCCGTCGAGTCCTATTTATTTTGTGTTAAACGTTGGGTGTATAAAGTAGTCAAAAGTAGGATATCCCGCTTTCTCCATTACTGATCCGTGACATTCTTTTGGCAGCCTCCTAGCACTCGCTGCTTGAGAAATTGAGCTACAGCATAAAATGTCGTTCATGCGGATGCTTGACTTGCGGTGTGCGATTTTGACTTCAAACACCACCAAGCAGTAATTTCGTGGTGATTTCCTCATGCATACTGGTGGTTTGCCAATAGTTACGTGCATTTGGGACTGTCTCTTCATACAGTCAACTGGATTTCTTTGCTCGACTGTGAATCATGGGTGCCTTATTGGGGATGACTTTGACACAGTAAAAATGAACAATTTTTTTAGTAAAAACACATTCAAAATAAACCAATTATTCTTTATAAAATATTATTTAACGGTTTGTAGAAGTGTTTGGCAGTATAAGTTATCATCTCATGATGTTAAAAAAATAAAGGATTGTTTAATATTTAGATAGTAGCTGATTTATTCATTAAGATAATCTTAAGAATTCTAATTGGATTAACAGTGAAGAGATATTAATGGCTGTAATAATTCGTGGCCAGGGCTGACCGGCTCCTGCTTTAGCTGTTCTTGATTATTTGATGAATAAAATTGATTCATTCATGAGAGAGAAGAATAAAGAGATACTTAATTCTTAAGGAACGACGATCTGTGGAGTCGAGCTCCAGATGCTATACAACGGGCCTCCTCGCTCCTCGATAGTACAATTCGATGAATCAATCAAGTTTGAAGAAATTGATAGGCTTACTGTTTGCATTTAAGCCGAAATTGTAGCTGGCAAGCATTATTAACGAAAGGTCTCTCCGTGCTTGGTGGCCGCTTCGTAAAAAAATTTACTCTGTGGATTTGCGATTAAACTTGTAAAAAAACTGCAATACTATAAAAGCCATATGTGAATTTGTGATTAAGAAAATTCATTATTTTATTTCTTGACATAATAGGTTCCAATAGATGCATCAAGTCTAAGGCTCCACAATCGCTGTCAGTGTTCCAATAGACATGTTTTTAATTCCTCTAAGTTGTTGCGTAAACTACTTTGCTTTTTCTTCACATCTAGACATGGAAAGTCATGTGTTCTGAACAATTGATTTGATCTTGTGGAATAAAAACATTTCTTTCTTTGCATTATGTTTGTTTTTTAAAATTTATTTTATATTTATTTTATATTTATTTATTATTAAAAATTTAATCAATAAAAAAAATATTTTTTAGTAAAAAAAAATTAACTTGGTTTCTAGAAAAGTATTTTTCTAAAAAATTTAGATAGAAAATACTTTCTAGAAATTTTAAAAAATATTATACTATTTGCTAATTATATTAATTTTATTTTTAAAATTTTTAATTTATATATATATTTTATTTTGAATATTTATTTTTTAATTTTATCTTTTAAAGTTTAATTTTTATATTAAATTTCATCTTTATTTTTATAATTGTTATTTATTTTTTCCTTATCATTTTTTTATTAAAAGTTTTTATGTATGAAATTTGATCCTTATTCTTTTCATTGTTACTTATTTTATTTAAAATAATTTGAAATAATTGTTATTTTATTTTTATTAAAAGTTCACTTAAAAATTTTCATTATCAACAAATGATAGGTTTACAATCATTCTTCCTTAGATTCAACTAAGGGATACAACATATATATCATCAAGAACAACTTATTCTCATATTACAACAAGATTAAAGGAGAATTATTTGAGAAAAACTCACAATATTGACAGCCCCAT
>NW_011499926.1:442932-445643 GCF_000495115.2 Populus euphratica | reverse complement strand
GAACATTTGATTTTCTGACAAGTCTCTAGTCTCATCATCCACTAGCACTTGTTTTTCTTCTTCGCTGACCTGTGAAGTCAAGATTCCCAATTATCCACTGCATCAATCTCTATCCCATCAAAATGAATTTGGTGCAAGAAAAAATATCTGATATTTGTGATTTACTCCTGGTTTTATAAATTAGAATGTGTAAATTGTAAAACCAAACCAATAATATATCTAAATGCTTGTAAGACAGTTTCTATATGTATATATATAAAAGAAGGAAGAAAATGCATTTATTAAAATATGGATGTGTTAGAATGGAGAAATTTAGAGCAGAGATGACGTATATAGACAGTATGCCAAGAATGAAGGGGAAAAATAAAACAAAAACACTATCAATGGCTTGAAAAAAGAAGAAAAAAATAAAATCATTAGTTTTGAGCTTCAGAAGACAATTTTAGCCTTCTTGTCTTAAACTCGTTACAAAAACCCTTGTCACTTGAGATTTCATGCTTGTAATGTTTCTGTTTTCAATTGCACTTTGCACTCCCTTACTCTAACAGGTTTTGAAATGAACAGTCCAGCTGTTGATATAGCTCAATCCTTATTATTATTATTATTATTGATTTACATGATATCCGGGTCAGTTTGCACGCACCACGATTAATCTTTATGACCCACTAAATATCCTGCAAACTTAGTAGGCATGTAAAACACCACAGAGATAACAGACATGCACACTAGAGCTCGAACCCATAACAGTGAAAGGAGACAAGCTCAATCCTTATTATTTGCTCCTGCAGGTTGTTGCTACTCGTTATATTTTTGACCGGTAAGTTATCCTAGTGCTTTCTTGGACTTGCTCAACAAACATGATAAAAAAGATATGTATTATAATGTAATTTGAACTTTAATAATTGTTTATTAAAGGTTTGAGAATTAGGCTTATATTTTAAAATTTTTTTAAAAAATTATTTTGATATTTTTTATACATAAAACGTATTCTCGATATTAAATACAAGGTAGTTCTTTATTTTATTGATATTAAAAGGATTAAATTTTTACTTAATAAGATAAAGATTTTTCTATTAAGAAGAATTTTTTTTTAAATCTTAAATACATCAATAATTAAAAAATATAATAATATTTTAGTTTCTATCAAACAATTAAACAAAATAACTTACATCATATAAGATATATTAAAAATATTAATATTTTCTATTTATACAATCAATCTATATATTTAATTTTTTTAGGCTAATTAGAATTTTTAGTAACTAAAATATTGAATAATAATTTTTATTTTTTTTAATGGATAAAAAATAAGAATATTTTGTTTTTTAAAAATAAAAAAATAACTTGTCGCATTACCGTACAAGTATGACAAGAAGCATGTAGACAGCTTGGTACATCTGTCAAATGAAACCGTACCCATAGGCTCTGACTGGGACACGCAAGGATGGGAAAAGGAGATTTTCCTGCTCAATTTCCATTAGAGACTTGAACCATATTTATCTTACATGTTCTTAGCTCACCCCTCTCAATCAAGAAGTCACCCATGTGGGTTGGGTTTTTTTTTTGTTTCTGGATAGGAAGTCAGGATTAATTCAGTGTGAAATTGAAAAGGGATCAATGTGCCGTTACACCTTCAGCGTTCGGTTCTCTCATTATGTGGCAGCACATTTTGGTTTCCAAATATTTCCATCTCACCTTTAGCACATCGGTTACATCGGTTACATCGGTTAGGGTTCGTGCTTGAGAGGCTAGCAAGAAGATACATGATAGATAAGAGAGCAGGATTCAACAAAATTGAACTCCTATTTGGGCCTCCCCTTTTCTTTTCTTTTTTCCTTCGAAGCTCACATACTTTGCTCCAGTATGGTTAGGCCCAGGATATATAAAGTGGATTGACCAATGGATGACTGCCAGCCCGAGAAAGAAAGAGGTAAGCTTGCTATATATTAGGCCAGGGATTTTTTCTACTTGCAGGTATATTCTCTACTCCTTTTCCAAACAAGATCTTCTGGTGGCAGAGTAGGGGCTTCTTTGCCGTGGTTGGTTGCCTGTGAGTGGTATAGGCTTCTTTTTCCATCACTAAAACGATGTTTGAAATCTGATACGATTATAAAGTTTTTTATACTATTGGCTTCTCATTTTTTTTTCCGCCTTGTCTTTATGGCTCAAAGTTGGATACTCTGCTTCTACGTTGCAAAGTCAAAGGGTGGGATTACCCTTTTGTTCTAATAACAAAACGAGTTTAGGATTTCAAAGTACTAATCCAATATACAATGATCTTCTATTTTTTCTTATCATTTTTTTTAAATTAAAAAATATAAGTAAATTACTACAAAACGAATAAAACAAAACCAGCATAAAAAAAGTTGATGTGAACTTGTAAAACTAACTCAGGTTGTGAAAATTTGATAAAATAAAATAAAATGAACATTTGATGATGAAGACCCTGATAATGGTAGAGAAATACATCAAGAAAATGAAGATTGGCACCCTATTTTGACTTGGATAGATGTTGTGACAGGATGAGCTGCTGTCAAATATAAGCAAGGAATAGGGAGAAATCTGGAGAATCAAAATTGCACGAGAGCACACGAAGATTGTGTAGGAGTACCCGGAGGATCCAACGAGGTACTGTAATGAGACAACAGGTGCAAGGAAAAGAAGAGTTCCCAGATGAAGCTCAGAGCAGAGACTGTATGAAAAAGTTGTAC
>NW_011499926.1:441658-441762 GCF_000495115.2 Populus euphratica | reverse complement strand
TTTTGAATGAGCTAGGTTTGTTAGCCATAAATGTTGACAAAAAACCAAGAATAGCCTCCATGAATGCCTATAAATAGAGGCATATGTTAGAGAGCAAAATGAGA
>NW_011499926.1:438874-439668 GCF_000495115.2 Populus euphratica | reverse complement strand
GAGTTTTCATGGATTGATAGACGCCGAACTTTCTCATTCTTGTTGATTCTTGTTCCGTTTGCTATCATAACAAAAGATTCTTCCCTGGATTTCATTTGAATGATTTCTCGCATTAGATCATGAACACGACATGTCTTGACCCTATTAAAATAATTCATCTCCACCACTTGGATCAAACTCCTATTCACGAGTTCATTAAGGTATTCCTCTGCTACTTCCTCCATTGTAAAGCCTCGCTTCTCTTCCACAAACCTTTCAACGATCCATAGCCGGATCAACTTCCTTCTTTTTATCAAATAATCCTCTGGAAAAGCATTTAAATACAAATAACACTGTTTGAGGTCGTAAGGAAGATTATCATAACTTAGTTGAAGTATTCTACGTAGACTCCCAAGGTCGTTGTTACTTTTCAATTCTGTAGCTAGGCAGTCATGGACTTTCTTCCATTCCAAACCTCCGTTTTTCTTCTTCGACAGTAGGCCTCCTATTGCTACAATTGCAAGTGGCAGTCCCTCACACTTCTTTAAGATATTTCGAGACATCTCTTCCAGTTCTGGAGGGCATACAGCCTTATGTTCCCCTCTAAAGGCTTTCATACAAAAGAGGGTCCAAGCTTCATTCTCTGGTAAAGCTTGGAGTTCATAAACATGACTAGCATTCTCTACAGATTCAGCCAGGTTACTTGAACGTGTAGTGAAGATAATTCTACTACCACAGTTACAATCAGGAAATGCATACTTTATTGTTTCCCAAGCGTTTACAATCCATACATCATCCAAAACAATGACATACCT
>NW_011499926.1:416631-435643 GCF_000495115.2 Populus euphratica | reverse complement strand
AGAGTGCTGATGTGTCAGGTGACGTGTCTAATGACTGTACAGAAATGCTGACATGCCTAATGACGTGGTAGTTTGACTGGTCAGAGTGCTGATGTGTCAAGTGACGTGTTTGATGACTGTGCAGAACTGCTGACGTGGCTGATGACGTGGACAGACATCCCGCCGGAATGTGCGGCGGTTTTCAGCGTCCGATTTTGACGCGGTTTTCACCAGTATTCTTCTTCGACAGCAGGCCTCCTATTGCTACAATTGCAAGTGGCAGTCCCTCACACTTCCTTAAGATATTTCGAGACATCTCTTCCAGTTCTGGAGGGCATACAGCCTTATGTTCCCCTCTAAAGGCTTTCATACAAAAGAGGGTCCAGGCTTCATTTTCTGGTAAAGCTTGGAGTTCATAAACATGACTAGTGTTCTCTATAGATTCAGCCAAGTTACTTAAACGTGTAGTGAAGATAATTCTACTACCACAGTTACAATCATGAAATGCATACTTTATTGTTTCCCAAGCGTTTACATTCCATATATCATCCAACACAATGACATACCTCCTTCTCCATAGATAATTTCTTAGAGCATCAATTAATTGGAGGTCAGTCATTGATTGCAAATTATCCGGAACAGTTTCGTTTGCTGTCACCAGAAACCACTGCAGAGCAACTCGTAGAAGCTCCGTGGATGCAAATGATTTGGAAACTGTAACCCAAGAATGGGTATCAAAGCTTCTTCTGATGGGGTGGCTGTCATAGACTTTCTTTACGAGGGTTGTTTTTCCCAACCCACCCATTCCAACCACAGAGATACTGGAGAGTTTTTCTTCTCCTTCCACAAGCCACGAAACCAGTAGATGTTTTGGGTTCTCAATTCCCACGACATCAGCTTCATCTAAGTAAAGAGCAGCTAACCGGGGATCTTGCCATTTCTCTACGGTAGCACTGGAGGTTGATGGCATGTCTATCCTATTCAAAGAAAATGCATTTCTTCTCTCTGAAATGGCTTTCACCCTTGCTTTAATGCTTTGTAACTGGACTGCCAGCCGGTGCCGTGCACTTACTTTACGGATGGAACGATATGAATTGCGAAGATAATGGATAAAACCAGTCCCGTGAGATTGAGCAAACCGGAGCATGAACTCTTCAAGAATGTCCTCAGCATCATAAGCCACATCTCTCACTTGTTTGACCCAGGCTCTCAGTCCTTGATCACTCTCACTCCTTTCTTCCGCATCCTGAAGGAAAGATTTCATGCTATACAAATCATCCTGTAGTTCAACGATTCCCCCTCTAACTCCTCCCAAGAACCGTGTTTCTTCTGCTACAAAGGAAGCCAGTTTCTCGAGCACCACCTGCACTGCGATCATGGCCATGGCTTCTTGCTCCAGAATCACCAATCCTGATCTCTTTTCTCTCGCCAAAAATTTGAAGAAAGGAAAAACAAAAACCCTTGATGCAGTTTCTATCACAGATGATTGCTACAAGGTTCCAAGCTTAATTAACAATTCCTTCTACTGATTCATTGTGCATGAAAGATAACATTTTTTTCATTTAAGAAAATTATCATGTGGACCATATGGCCCTGGGCAAATTAAGGCCTCACATATAGGCAGCTATAGCATGGGATAGCCAGTGGCATAATTTGTCATTTTTATAAGTTAGGGGGCTGATATGATATTTAAAAAATGATGACTTTTTTATTATTTTAAATCTTAAGACTACTATCTAACTAAAAATTCCTTCTGCTGATTCATTGTTCATGTGATAATGTTGTTGGCATGTGTCCAACAAGACATGTCAAATTGCAATAGGATAACATGTGATCAAATTCACCCCGTCATTCTTGTGTTCTCACGTGGGCAGGAAGCTACCTAAACCTCTGATACATCTGATTTACTCCTGGTTTTATAAATTAGAAAGTGTAAATTGTAAAACCCAACTAATAAGATATCTACATGCATGTTATCAGTAAGTGTAAATTGTAGATTAATATTTTTCACCAGTAAGTTATCCTAGTGCTTGCTTGGACTTGCTCAACATGCAGATTAAAAAAATGAAGTTTCACCAATCTGTCATCAGAGTCTGTAAATGTTACAGATAATTTAAGTTTGTTTACCAAATTTTTCAAGAACATGTTTGTCTTTAATAGTAGATGAGTAGTGTACTGAAAATAAATATTATTTTTGGTATGTAAGAAGAAATATTACATATTTTCATCATATTACATAGATTGGATATAGAGTGTATCCTCTGTTGGGGTCAGTTTACACCTCAGGTCTAAAACAATAGCACTACACAAAGTTACTTTTAACACGACCCAAACATTTTTTTTATCATCACTTCCAACAAATTATTATGACCATACCTTGTTAGCAATGTTGTTAGATAGCCAGTCAAGTCCCTCATAGAGGCCCTCACCAGAAGTGGCACAGGTGCTCTGGATATACCTGAAATAAAACACAGATTGGATGGCATATATGTAACAGCAAACTATCAACATGTTCAAAATGGAGATATTATCATTTACCAGTGGCGTTGACGTAGCGAATGAAGACCAAGTTTATCTGTAATTTCAGCAGCATTCATAGCATTTGGAAGATCTTGCTTGTTAGCAAACACAAGTAGCACAGCATCCCTCAATTCATCCTATTCAGAAAATTAAATTTCATCATTACAAGACAAAAGCAACAAAGGCAGAAGTTAAGAAGTAAATCTTATGGCCATACCTCATTCAACATCCGATGCAGCTCATCCCTAGCTTCAACCACACGGTCACGATCATTGCTATCAACCACAAAGATGAGGCCTTGAGTGTTTTGGAAATAATGTCTCCACAATGGTCGAATCTGTGCAGATCAGATAAGTAAATTGAAAAACAATTCCTTTTTCATGAAACATGTAAAATATGAAAAGAATACAATACCCAAAATAACAAGGAAATAAGACAGAAGATGTCTCCTATCTCCTAGGCGATAGACTGCAAATGAGCAGGTGGTTTTTTCTCCACATGCTTCCAATGCAACTTGAATTACATCCTTACTTGATCAGCATTAAAGATAATGCAACCAAATCAATGCATTTCACAAAACATAATCAAACATTGATATATGATTTATGGTGTACACCACAGCAGTGAAAGCTTTTCCTCACAAAGACAGGAGAAACTAAAATAAAACTGTGGATTCATTAATGTAGCTTACGAATATGTTGTGTGCTGGTGGAAGACAACTAGCCAGCACAAGACCGTCGATAAGCACATGCACCTAAACGGCCAAAAACTTCAAACCAGACAACATTTACAACCATGGACAACAAAATGTCGCCATGTCATGGATTGTCATTCCTCATTCCAACAAGGGGAAAAACATGAAAGACAAGATGGCTCTACTCATTATAGCTTATGTATTTCTTGTGTGCTAATGACAAAGCTTATAATCAGCACTAGACTGTCCATAAGCAAATAGACAACAAGGGTATGTGCAACGGTGCAAGTGCTTAAATAGTAAAATTTCAGCCATGCAATGGTTATCTTTCCCCTCATGCCAAAAAAGGAAAGATTGCAACATTAACTGGCTAAATCCATGTAGCTTATGATTTGATTATGCGCTGAGGGAGCAATATCTGACCAGCACAAGACCGTCAATAAGCACATTTTAAAACCAGATTAAAGCACAAACATGAATAGTGCCATATTTAGTTATTGACTAAAGATTAGACATTTACAATGCCGAGAAAACAATTTGATGCATCTTCATGATATTGTAATTATACCCAAAGTTCTCATTACAATTTACAGCATTTACATACCTTGTCCTGACCACCAACATCCCAGACAGTGAAGCTTATGTTCTTGTATTCTACAGTCTCCACATTGAACCCTGGATAGAAACAGACAATTAGCAAGAAAAACAAGAGCACAATAAATTCACTACTAAATAACTTTAAAGTAATGGTGAGTTTCGAGTAACATACCAATTGTAGGGATAGTGGTGACAATCTCCCCAAGCTTGAGCTTGTACAAGATGGTGGTCTTACCAGCAGCATCAAGACCCACCATGAGAATTCTCATTTCTTTCTTGGCAAAAAGACGGCTAAAAAGCTTAGTGAATGAAAGCCCCATCTTTCCTAAATCTCACCTGCATCATAAAACCCAACAATCAATCTTTAAAAAAAGATCACTTTTACATCCATTATAACATTTTCTCATTCACACCAAGGAAGCAATCAAAATCAAACACTCCATGCAAGCAAGCAAGATCTTAAAACACATTTGCTTACAAACACAAACAAAATATTTCCTTTTTAACAACTCATACGACACTAGCTCCAATCCATCAGGGCATTGAGAATCAACAATAAATCATAAAGATCCAAGCTTGTATACACAATAAAGTCCGTTCCTTTAAATTCCTCTATTTTCATTTCATTATTTCGCACCAAAGCCAAATTTATAGATTCATAATCTTCTCAATGTCAATACAGCAAACAAAACAAGCAAAAGGGTCATTGAAAAACTTAACAAAAACACCAAAAACAGATCTAATCTCACAAGGATCAGATCTAGGAACCTTTAAGAGAAAAATAAAAAAGACAAACTATAGAACCAAAACAAGACTAATCCTGTCCAAATCCAGATCACGATCTACACATAACAAAGGTAATATATATATATATATATATAGAGAGAGAGAGAATACTTATAGATAGCGAGCCAGAGATTGAGAGAGGGCAGAGCACACAGAATCCGCCCAGAGAGAGATCGAGGAAATGGGTAAGAGGGAGGCTCAATCTATCAACCTGTGCTTTAAATATGGGTGTGGTGATTTAACAGCGATAGAGACTAAAAGATGTTAGGGTAAAAATTAAGATCAATTGGTGGACCCCAATTTTCACTGGTTTGATTTATTAACATTGATAACCAGTAAAAACAAATTCTTATTTTATCTTAATAAAATACTCTTGTAAATTCTTTTTTTATCCGATGATGAAACATAATTTTAAATTAATTTCTACACCAATCAAAACTAAATTTAATATTCAAACTATTTTAATATTGTTAATGACTTAACAATGTGTGGTAAAAACAAGATCAATGTGCTGACCCCAATTTTCTTTCGTTTGATTTATTAATATTGATCACCACTTTTTCTTTTTCTTTTTATGTTAATAAAATACTATCATAAGTTTCTTATACTCGTGTGTGTCTATATATATATATTTTATTGGATAGTAGAGTATATTTTTAAACTAGCTTACATATCAATCAAAATTATATTTTATTGTATTTTAGGGCTTGACCTAGTAGTGGAAGTGACTTGTCTCCTTCCACTGCATCTGGGTTCGAGTCCTGACGTGCATGTCTGTCACCCCGCGGTATTTTACATGTTTATTGGGTTTGCAGGGGATTCAATGAGCCATGGAGATTAGTCATGGTACGCGCAAGCTGGCCGGACATCTCATGTAAATAAAAAAAATTAAATTTTATTTATTTTAAATTTATTTATTATTTCGTAGACTATGTGTCCACAGCTTGGTTTGGTCAACCTTCAGCCCAAGAAAGTGACATTAATATGCATAGCTTGAAAACCTAGGAAGGAAATGTTATATTAACAGGTCATGCTTGTGTCTTTTTGTTGATGCCTATTCTTATTACCCTCGCACACTTAGAGATAAGTTACGTGAGTGTTTAGAAATATGGTAATTTATGTATTCTATTTAAAAAAATATATATTAAATTAATATATTTTAAAGTAAAAAATACTTTGTTCTATAATATTAAATGCAAATTATGAGAAATCCAAAATAAAATATAAAGAATAGTTACATGTGATAAGAATTTTTTTAAAAAAAAAACATCAAAGAGTACGTGTGTGTGCGTGTTTATTGACTGCACAGGAAACATAAAATCCACAGCACAACACAACAAAAGCCAACAAACAGGAGAAATAAAACTACACAGGCTCTGGATTTACTTGATCCACGCTTGGAGTACTAGCGCAGGCTAAGGATCGCACAAATTGTTTGTACCGAAGTGAGGATGAGGAGGATAGCTGCACTAACCGTTGCAACACCTTTCCAAAAATTCCCGAAAAACTCCTCTACAAAGTATGCGGGGTTGTTGGCCCAGGAGCTTTTATAATATACATCCACCGCCGAAAAGATTTCGTGATAACAGGAATAGAGATCAGTCGCGCTTGATGCAAGACGGTAAATCAGGTCCCTCACTGCAACTTCGTCTTTGTAAGAAGTTACAATGTTATTTTTCATTAGGAGTTTCGCGTCTTTAGGTTTGACAACAAGAATACTCAATAGGTTGATGTAATGGCAGATGTACTCTTTTCCTGGATAAAGACGCTTCTCCAAGACCATAAGGTTTCTGAAGAGACTTTCAGTGTCGCGGTGTATCTTAAGCTGTGGTATGTAAAACTCTGTTCTCAATCCTCTATGGAATGCTACATCAAGTAAGCAGTCACGATCTCCTCGAGACTTAAAATTAACTCCTGCTTGGCGTAGCTTGGTTGCACTGTGAAAGCTTTCGATTTGGTGCACAGGCTTGCCCTTTCGACTGTCCATTTCGAGTGAAGGATAGTAAAGATCTTACCAAATCAGTGAAATGCAATGGCATTTTTGCTGCAGGAGAGAAGTTACTTCGAAGGTGGGGTTTAAAATAGGAACAAGCAAGAGTTATAAATTCCGTGTTTTCTCCTTTGATGTTTCCTGGAAGAAGTTCATATAATTTCTCAAGAATAAAGAATGGAAGCTGATTTTCAAGCAAAATCAAGTCCCGTCGAATCGCCGCCCTCCACCATCGTTCTTTTAATATAGAATCTTCTTGAAATTTCCCGTTATCTTCTCTGTACTTGAGGAATAGCTCGAAGATGAATACAGCATCGTACAGAATCAGACGCAGAAAGTCTCGAGAATTTTCAATTTCATGGGAACCAACTTCATAACATTGGCGGATCTCATTTTCATCTGCTTGCAGAGCATTCCGAAAATTGTCCTCAGTCCATTCCCCTGCCTTTGACACCCTGTCTTCCCAGAACTGTCTATAGTATTTAGACTTTTTCTTTTGCATGAAACGCAGATTTCTGTTGCCGTAGTGAATAGGGCCTATAGAAATTAGTTCAGGACTGTACATGGCTTCATTTGATTTGCGGAGTGCCTCGCCAACTCTGTAGATGCACACATGACTCTCTTGTTCATCATTAGAAGTTGCTCCACCATGAAAGGGTACTTTTCCATGCTTATCAAATTGCTGTGCATTGTTTGAATTTCCAGAAATATGTTGATGAAACAATGCTTCAGAATGAATGTCAGCATTATCTGCAAGGTAGTCTCCGGCTGAAGAATATGGTGGATGAATTTCGGCATAGTCTCCATGATAGTCCTCTCCGCCATATGAAATGTACGGTGAATGAATATGATCAGAATTATCTCCGGAGTAATTTTGGCCAAGTGAAAAATATGGTGAGCGAATCTCTCCCATCTATTGCAATTTGCTGCGTAGATGATAGATAAACGAATCACTATTTACCAATAAAAATAATTTCTCAAAAATTAAGATTATTTTCTTAATTAAATAATTAACTGGAAATATATAAAAAAAAGTTATGCTTTTGAAGTTTTTGCTTCTGTAATCAAAGGCAATAGTAACATTTGCCATTAATATTTGCTTCTCAAGAATCTGACTTCTAGTCTTGTTCTCGAAATGAATAAATTATAAATTAGTCCCTATAAATAAAATGAATTGAATAGCGTGTCTAGTTCTAAAAACTAATTAATTTGTACGTGAAAAAAGGAGCATCCTCCTTAACCTGCAGGAGCTACTATCCTCAGCTTTCTCATGGTGATTTTTTCAGTGAGGTTCATTGGAGACTTCTATATATGAGGTATCTTTAACAACAATTTTCCTTTCAAAGCAGAGGAAAGGTGAAAGCTCGTTTCAAGCGTTGCACTTGTAAACTCACTAATTGAGAGCCAAAAGAAATTAGAACTAGAGCATCAGAGTGAGAGGCTACATTCATGACAGTCCCCTTGAACCGTTCGTCTTAGTGAATCAAATATTATGGAAGGAAGAAACACGGATGGAGAGAAAACAAAATTAATTAATGAGAAAATTAAGGAAACCAGAGCACGCACCTGGCCTATGGAGAAGGGCAATTGTTTGGTTCAAGCAGCAGCAGAGCCACTTTCCTAGAAGCAAGAGTACTGAGATGCTGTATGCAGCCTCTCTCACTCTTTTCGATTTGTACATCTTTAGCTCTTCAACTCGATATGATATATATACACACACACACACTACTCTTTCCATTGCTCTCATTGTTTCTTTCGTTACTCTTCAGGTAACTAGCTAGTTAGGTTAACTCCTTTGATTATTGAGAAATTTGATATGCTTGCATGAGCATAAAATTGAGAGTTTAGGTGGTGGAATTTTTTAATTAACAAGTCAATACTATTATTTAACTAACAAGGCTTCTGTCGATTTAAAATTAAATTATTAAAAGAATTTTATTGGGGTTGACATGATTAATTAACTTCAACTAGAAACTAAAAGAACCGAGAGAAATTAGAGCCCCCCTTCCCCGTCTTTAGTTTCATCTTTAATATTTTTTTAATTTTAAATTGATTTTTTAAATTTTAAATTTTAAATTTTTATTTTTTATGAGATTATCATAATATTAAATAAATATTTATATATTTAATTTATTTTTAATTTTATAACCGTATTTTTATTATCATATCAGTAACTAAAAATAATTAATTTGCCAAGCAATCCGGTTAGTATTTTTGTTATCATATCATTCGCCAAACAAAGTCAATAATGCTAGCAACATCCAAGCCCCCATTTTTTTCACCATCCTGTTTGATAATTCTATGAACTACTACGTAGAATACTGTTGTTTGTTTTGTCATTATGTGAGTTTGGGCATCCATAGAGGTCCTATTTATACTACAACCAAGGGTGAAGGCAGGTTAAAGACTTGGGTGGGCTATTAAAACAGGTGAAGATTTTATTAATATTTTTTTATTAGTTTTATAGAAAATAAAACTTTTTAATTTTTAATTGAATAATTATAAAATTATAAAAATTTACATGAAACCTTTTAATATATGATGCTTTAATTTTGGTTAAAATTTCAAAAAAATTTAGACAAATTCAGAAATTTAATGAAAAATTATAATTTAATCAGTTTTATGTTACTGGACATAATTTTCAATCCGACCATCAGATTGAGCTGAAATTTTACGAGGAATCTTAAAATATATTAAATAAATCTGGTTAAAATTTTAGGATGAACGTAGCTTGGTAATACTAACAAAAAAAGAAAAGATTGTCAAATAAAAGCAAAACGAATCATTAAGAATAAAATGGTTATTTGCCATTAAAAAATAAAACAAACCAGCTCTTTCTTCCTTTTATATGTTGCCGACTGGGCATAGGCAGAATAGAAAAGAAAGAAAAGAAAAAAGCGAGAGAAAAGTACGGGGGAAACATAGAAAAAAATCCAAGAAAAAAAAAGTGAGAGAATAACCTTGTAAACTTACAAAGTTCAACTTATAAAATACTAAACTATGAAATAATTAAGTGAAAGAATGAGGAACTGAGAGAACAAAAAAATTTTAATTACTTTATTTTCTAGTTGAAATGAAATTGTTATTTTATAACAGTTAAGGGATTGTTACAATATTAATTCAGATTCGATTATAGATAAATTATATTTCATAAAATATTGAAAGATGTAACTTTAATAATGAATTTATTTTTACTTTCATTTTAATTTTATGTACTTTTAAGTTTATTTTTTAATATTTTAAATAATATAATTGAATTAAAATTTTACTGTTAACTTCAAAAATTTATATTCATGAATTAATAATTAATGTTAAAAAATATTTATATATTTATTTAATATTTCAGGGCAGAAAATTGCATGCTCTGCCTTGACTGCAGTACTTTGGCCATTTCCATGATTTTATCTGGGTATCTTGTGCAGGTTCCATGATTTTATCTGGGAGTCCATTTAAGTTATTTGCGTGCCACCTTCTCATCAATGATTGCCGTCGAGTCCTATTTATTTTGTGTTAAACGTTGGGTGTATAAAGTAGTCAAAAGTAGGATATCCCGCTTTCTCCATTACTGATCCGTGACATTCTTTTGGCAGCCTCCTAGCACTCGCTGCTTGAGAAATTGAGCTACAGCATAAAATGTCGTTCATGCGGATGCTTGACTTGCGGTGTGCGATTTTGACTTCAAACACCACCAAGCAGTAATTTCGTGGTGATTTCCTCATGCATACTGGTGGTTTGCCAATAGTTACGTGCATTTGGGACTGTCTCTTCATACAGTCAACTGGATTTCTTTGCTCGACTGTGAATCATGGGTGCCTTATTGGGGATGACTTTGACACAGTAAAAATGAACAATTTTTTTAGTAAAAACACATTCAAAATAAACCAATTATTCTTTATAAAATATTATTTAACGGTTTGTAGAAGTGTTTGGCAGTATAAGTTATCATCTCATGATGTTAAAAAAATAAAGGATTGTTTAATATTTAGATAGTAGCTGATTTATTCATTAAGATAATCTTAAGAATTCTAATTGGAGTAACAGTGAAGAGATATTAATGACTGTAATAATTCGTGGCCAGGGCTGACCGGCTCCTGCTTTAGCTGTTCTTGATTATTTGATGAATAAAATTGATTCATTCATGAGAGAGAAGAATAAAGAGATACTTAATTCTTAAGGAACGACGATCTGTGGAGTCGAGCTCCAGATGCTATACAACGGGCCTCCTCGCTCCTCGATAGTACAATTCGATGAATCAATCAAGTTTGAAGAAATTGATAGGCTTACTGTTTGCATTTAAGCCGAAATTGTAGCTGGCAAGCATTATTAACGAAAGGTCTCTCCGTGCTTGGTGGCCGCTTCGTAAAAAAATTTACTCTGTGGATTTGCGATTAAACTTGTAAAAAAACTGCAATACTATAAAAGCCATATGTGAATTTGTGATTAAGAAAATTCATTATTTTATTTCTTGACATAATAGGTTCCAATAGATGCATCAAGTCTAAGGCTCCACAATCGCTGTCAGTGTTCCAATAGACATGTTTTTAATTCCTCTAAGTTGTTGCGTAAACTACTTTGCTTTTTCTTCACATCTAGACATGGAAAGTCATGTGTTCTGAACAATTGATTTGATCTTGTGGAATAAAAACATTTCTTTCTTTGCATTATGTTTGTTTTTTAAAAATTTATTTTTAATTTTTTTTATATTTATTTATTATTAAAAAAATTAATCAATAAAAAAATACTTTTTAGTAAAAAAAATTTAACTTGGTTTCTAGAAAATTATTTTTCTAAAAAATTTAGATAGAAAATACTTTCTAGAAATTTTAAAAAATATTATATTATTTGCTAATTATATTAATTTTGTTTTTCAAATTTTTAATTTCTATATATATTTTATTTTGAATATTTATTTTTTAATTTTATCTTTTAAAGTTTAATTTTTATATTAAATTTCATCTTTATTTTTATAATTGTTATTTATTTTTTCCTTATCATTTTTTTATTAAAAGTTTTTATGTATGAAATTTGATCCTTATTTTTTTCATTGTTACTTATTTTATTTAAAATAATTTGAAATAATTGTTATTTTATTTTTATTAAAAATTCACTTAAAAATTTTCATTATCAACAAATGATAGGTTTACAATCATTCTTCCTTAGATTCAACTAAGGGATACAACATATATATCATCAAGAACAACTTATTCTCAGATTACAACAAGATTAAAGGAGAATTATTTGAGAAAAACTCACAAAATTGACAACCCAGTTTTCTGTCAAAACGGTCAGCTTCCACACCATCAATCTTCAATTCAACCGTCTAGAATGAAAATCAACGTGTCTAAAAGCTACTGTCAAAATCTCAGCCCGATCCAATGGTGAATAAGCTGGAAATCAAAAAAAGAACACAAGATGCTCTTCTGTTTCTTTTTTTATTTTTCTCTTTTGATTTTCTTATCCATTCTTCTATTTTCAATTCTACCATTATAGTACCTGAATCACATTAATATTAATATCAAGAAATAGTCATCGCATGAAAATTAATATGGACCACACATATCTTTTCACGGCTGAAACGAAACCTTACAGCCATGATTACAGGAAAGATAGTGACTTACCAAAAGAGACCTAAAGGTTCGGTGCCAGATGATATTCGATCTCAATTATTGGTCACAGCTGAACAAGAGTGTCAATAAGAAACATTTTTGGACACGCATTCGACTAGCTGCTGCAAAATAGTATTAGAAGGAAATGAGAGGGTAAACATTATAAAGAAACCCGATAACATGATCCGTTAATTCTATTTTTACTCTGATATATTCTATGATTGAAGAAATGCCCAGGCAACCATGGATTATAATAGACACCGTGTGGGCCAATAAAATGAAAACGAAAGACAATATCAATGGCTTGCAAAAAAAAAAAAAAATCTATTATTTTTTTATTAAAATTTTTTATGTACGAAATTTGATCCTTATTTTTTTCATTGTTACTTATTTTATTTAAAATAATTTGAAATAATTGTTATTTTATTTTTATTAAAAATTCACTTAAAAATTTTCATTATCAACAAATGATAGGTTTACAATCATTCTTCCTTAGATTCAACTAAGGAATACAACATATATATCATCAAGAACAATTTATTCTCATATTACAACAAGATTAAAAAAAAATTATTTGAGAAAAACTCAGCCCGATCCAATGGTGAACAAGCTGGAAATCAAAGGAAGAACACAGATGCTCTTCTGCTTCTTCTTTTATTTTTCTCTCTTGATTTTCTTATCCTCTCTTCTATTTTCAATTCTATCACTATAGTACCTGAATCACATTAATATTAACATCAAGAAATAATCACTACATGAAAATTAATATGATGGTCCTACTATCATATGACGTGGGACTACATACGTATCTTTTCATGGCTGAAACGAAACCTTACAGCCATGATTACAGGAAAGATAGTGACTTACCAAAAGAGACCTAAAGGTTCGGTGGATTAGTTCACTGTTGATTGAATGCCAGATGATATTCGATCTCAATTATTGGTCACAGCTGAACAAGAGTGTCAATAAGAAACATTTTTGGACACGCATTCGACTAGCTGCTGCAAAATAGTATTAGAAGGAAATGAGAGGGTAAACATTATAAAGAAACCCGATAACATGATCCGTTAATTCTATTTTTACTCTGATATATTCTATGATTGAAGAAATGCCCAGGCAACCATGGATTATAATAGACACCGTGTGGGCCAATAAAATGAAAACGAAAGACAATATCAATGGCTTGCAAAAAAAAAAAGTTTTATGTTAAATTTATCTTTATTTTAAATTACACTGTTAACTAAACAAAATCCCGTAATATTGAAAAAAATATTTAAAAAAATGTTAATATACATATTTAAAGTCAAATAAAAAATAAGCTCCTCTTATTTTTAATGTTAAAAATTATTTTTTAACGTAAACTCTTTAACATAATTAAAATAAATTGTGATTTTTCGAGCAGTTGATTTGATCTTGGCCCTCACAATTATTTTCATTGGTCTATTATTTGTTGTTGTTTGTTTTTCAAGCTTATGGAAAGGGGTGTTCCTCCAACTTGTTGTGTAAGCGACTTGCTTTTTTCTTCATAGACTTGGGAAGTCATTTGTTCGAACATTTGATTTTCTGACAAGTCTCTAGTCTCATCATCCACTAGCACTTGTTTTTCTTCTTCGCTGACCTGTGAAGTCAAGATTCCCAATTATCCACTGCATCATTCTCTATCCCATCAAAATGAATTTGGTGCAAGAAAAAATATCTGATATTTGTGATTTACTCCTGGTTTTATAAATTAGAATGTGTAAATTGTAAAACCAAACCAATAATATATCTAAATGCATGTAAGACAGTTTCTATATATATATATAAAAGAAGGAAGAAAATGCATTTATTAAAATATGGATGTGTTAGAATGGAGAAATTTAGGGCAGAGATAAGGTATATAGACAGAGTATGCCAAGAATGAAGGGGAAAAATAAAACAAAAACACTATCAATGGCTTGAAAAAAGAAGAAAAAAATAAAATCATTAGTTTTGAGCTTCAGAAGACAATTTTAGCCTTCTTGTCTTCAGAAGACAATAATGTTTCTGTCTTCAATTGCACTTTGCACTCCCTTACTCTAACAGGATTTGAAATGAACAGTCCAGCTGTTGATATAGCTCAATCCTTATTATTTTCTCCTGCAGGTTGTTGCTACTGGTTATATTTTTCACCAGTAAGTTATCCTAGTGCTTGCTGGACTTGCTCAACAAACATAATAAAAAAAATATGTATTGACATGTAATTTAAATTTTAATAACTAGTTTATTGAAAACATGAGAACAGGGTTTATATTTCAAAAATTTATTCCTTTTTCATGGAATGAAGTGATTTGCCGACATCTTCACGTTAACCTTTTTCATGGAATGAAGTGATTTGCCGACATCTACACCTTCCACTCGCACTTCTTTTTCTTCGGAGACTTGTGAAGTCAAGATTCTCAATATATTATCAACATCATCAATTGTTGCTAATTAATTTGGTGGAAGAAATAAAATTTCTGTAAGCAAATAATCATAATTTATCTTTGACATTTCAAGCAACATGCAGCACTTGTTAAGGTGTTATCAATCATCTTTTCATGGTTGAAACCAAACCCTACAGCCATGATTACAGGAAAGATAGTGACTTACCAGAAAAGACCTAAGTTATTGTCCATTGATGCTTAAATTTCTCCGTCGACTTGTGAAGTCGGTCAAGATTGATTAAAATATTATTTATGTGTTTGTATGAAGAAAGTTAGGGCAGAGATGACCAACAGAGACACCTTATGGGCCAATAAAATGATGCAGGAAAAATCACGGGACCGTAGTCCACCTAAAAATTTCCATTATCAATATCAATGGCTTGCAAAAAAAAAAAAAAAAACTGTATATTATACCTGATCCTGTCAACATGTTATGTGATAGATCTCAAGTCAACATGTTATGTGATAGATCCAAAGACTTGAGGGATGAAAGCCCACTCAGAATTGATAGGACGCTACCGTTAAATTGATTGCCACTCAGGTCAAGGTTCTCTAACTTTCCCAGCCTCATCGGTTGGAGTTAAAAACCTACGAGATATAAATATAATTCTCAAATTATACATAAAAAAATATACCTTGAGATAGGTTGTGTACACTGCATAGACAGGTGGTTTTATGCCTTAAGATTGCGTTTTTGTCAAAAAGTAATTTCTAATCATCCTTCAAACATGATGAAATCCTCAATTTTCGTAAGAGAATGTGACTTGCTATTGATACCAGTAGATCCTGTCACTAGTCAACTACTTTGCTTTTTATTCATAGACATGGTGGAAGAAAGAAATATCTGTTAGGCTGATTTACTTCCATATTAATTATTGTTGGATTCTCAATCTGAATTTTAACCTGGTTCTAACTTCTTAATCTGAATTGATGGAAACAATTTGAATCCTTCGGAATGATACGATGCACGCATACGTTGGATCTGCCATTGACTAACGGATTAACTTGGTGATTTGTTTACTCGAACTCTGGGTCGGGATTTGCTTTGTTTTGAACTCTGGCTCCACAATCAGTGTCACTAGTCAAATCCTCCAACTTGTTGTGTAAACTATACTTTGCTTTTTCTTCATACTTGTTGTGTTCTGAACAATTGATTTGATCTTGTAGAATAAAAAAATTTCTTCCTTAACCTTTTTCATGGAATGAAGTGATTTGCCGGTAGCTTCATCATCCACTTGCACTTCTTTCTCTTCGGAGACTTATGAAGTCAAGATTCTCAATATATTATCAACATCATCAATTGTTGCTAATTAATTTGGTGGAAGAAATAAAATTTCTGTAAGCAAATAATCATAATTTATCTTTGACATTTCAAGCAACATGCAGCACTTGTTAAGTTGTTATCAATCATCTTTTTGTTGGGAAAACTAGGAATAATGTTGGAAAAACTAGGAACAATTGGACATCAATTTACCTAAATCAATTCAGCGAAATACAATTTACAATTCACAAGTCTGAATTCTTTTTTTTTATGCAGTAAAACAAAACCAAACAATGATAAAAATAATACAAATAATCATAAAATCAACACCAAGATTTTTAACGTGAAAAACTCGATGCAGGAAAAATCACGGGACCGTAGTCCATCTAAAAATTTCCATTATCGACAAATAATAGGTTTACAATCATTCTTCCTCAGATTCAACTAAGGGATACAACATATATATCATCAAGAACAACTTATTCTCAGATTACAACAAGATTAAAGGAGAATTATTTGAGAAAAACTCACAAAATTGACAACCCTGTTTTCTGTCAAAACGGTTAGTTTCCACACCACCAATCTTCGATTCAACTGTTTAGAATGAAGATCAACGTGTCTAGAAGCTACTATCAAAATCTCAGCCCGATCCAACGGTGAACAAGTTGGAAATCAAAGGAAGAACACAGACTGCTCTTCTACTTCTTCTTCTCTTCTTCTCTCTTGATTTTCTTATTCTCTCTTCTATTTTTAATTCTGCCACTACAATACCTGAACCATATTAATATTAACACCAAGAAACAGTCATCACATGAAAATTAATGTGGTGGTCTCACTATCACATAGTGTGGACCACACACAACATCTTTTATGGCTGAAACCAAACATTACAGGAAAGATAGTGACTTACCAACAGAGACCTAAAGGATTGGTGGATGAGCTCTCTGTTGATTGAATGACAGATGATATTCGATCTCAATTATTGGTCACAGCTGAACAAGAGTGTCAATAAGAAACCGTTTTTGGACACGCCCTTGACTAGCTGCTGCAAATTAGTATTAGAAGGAAATGAGAAAGGGTAAACATTATTAAGAAACCCGATAACATGATCCGTTAATTTTATTTTTACTCTGATATATTCTATGATTGAAGAAATGCATGCCCAGGCACCCATGGATTATAATAGACACCGTGTGGGCCAATAAAATGAAGACAAAAGACAATATCAATGGCTTGCCAAAAAAAATGTTTTATGTTAAATTTATCTTTATTTTAAATTACACGATTAACTAAACATAATTCTGTAATGTTGATTCTATTTGACGAAAAAATTATTTAAAACATGGTTAATAAACATATTTAAAGTCAAATAAAAAATAAACTTATCTTAATTTTAATATTAAAAATTATTTTTTAACATAACTTTTTTTAATATAATTAAAATAAATTGTGATTTTTCGGGCAGTTAATTTGATCTTGGCCCTTAAAATTATTTTCATTAGTTTATTGGAAGTGTGATAGTGCAGGTCGTTGTTTTTTTATTTACAAATACATTAAATAATAGTTTTTTTACTATTATTTTAACATCAAAACAATTCAAAAAAATTAAACAAAAAAAATTAAAATTTAATAAAAAGTTGATTTCACCGCAACCCTAAACCACCTGATTCAAACATGGAACCGGAGTTGCATTCAATAGATGCATGAAGTGAGTTATGTGAGGGGTGCTCACCGTCCATAAAACTAAAGAAATAGTAGGTGAGTGGTGTACTGAAAATAAATATTTTTTTAGTATGTAAGAAGAAATATTATGTATTTTCATCATATTATATAGATTGGATATAGAGTGTATCCCCTGTTGGGATCAGTTTACACCTCAATCCAAAACAATAGCACACAGGAATTAAAAAAGAGGAAGGATCGCTAGGGATACAAGATTGGCAACCAAAAATATGACCTGACATGTTGAGGAAACAGAGGAAGGTGTTTTTTAAAACACAAGGCAGATTTTTTTTTTTATTTTCTTCCTTTTGGTCATTAAATTTTTAAAAGGGGCTTTGATTTGATTCCTACAAGTTGCTGGCAAATCTTCAGCGTTTCGACAGGCAGCCTCATGAACAAAAGAAAGACATTTGTTGCTACCCTGTTCCGATTAGAAACAGAGATTCAAGGAGCTATGCTACGTCCTGGGAGAAGAGTTCCAACGAAATCTACTATAAGTTCCCAAGACACTCTTTTTCCAGAAAATCATTCCTCTGCTTTCCATAAAGTGATCCATGAATCTGTAGAAGAGGAACCTGTATGGTTAGGACATTGTCTTGTTGGGTCAATTAAAGACGGTGTGAATCAACGTGGGCCTGGTTTCACTATGCAATAGAGACAATGAAGATAAAGCAGGAAGAGGAAATGAAGCCTCAATTGCTCAACATGGCAAATTCAGTTGAAGTGACTCGACTCAAAGAAACCAAGTTCAGTTGTTCATATTTGCTTAGGAAGCATGGCAAACTTCACTGCCTCTCAGCTTAAGGAGATTACAGCAGGTCTCGAGGCTTCTGGGCATCAATTTATCTGGGTAGTTAGAAGAAGCAAAAAGGGTCAAGAAGACAAGGAAGATTGTTTACCTGAAGGATTTGAGGGAAGAATGGAAGGCAAAGGCCTAATTATTAGAGGATGGGCACTCCAAGTTTTTGTTGTGCATACTGGATCGAAAACAAACACAAATAAAACACAAACAATAAATTTGCGTGGTTCCCTGAAATTGGGTATGTCCACGGAGGCAGCAAATTGTATATTATAAAAGGAATGATACAAATACTCAACTCAACCTAGTACAATCCCATAAAATCCGGTGTTTCACTCTTATACTCAGTATTTCTCTCAAACTTGTATATTATTGGAGGAATGATACAAATACTCAACTCAACCCATTATAATCCCACAAAAACCCGGTATTTCACTTTTACACTCGGTGTTTCTCTCAAATCTGCATTTTCTCACTCTCACAATTGCACTCACCACACTTGCACTACACTTTTGCTCTCACCACTTACACTACACTTATACCATACATTGCTCTCTCTTTATCTCCATTTATAGGAGAGCTTTTGTAGCTTGGTTGAGAGTTGAGAAGAGATG